>NC_048301.1:76970769-77095980 GCF_013100865.1 Trachemys scripta elegans | reverse complement strand
TTTTTTCTCTTAATTAATTGGCCTCTCAGAGTTGGTAAGACAACTCCCACCTGTTTATGCTCTCTGTATGTGTGTATATATATCTCCTCAATATATGTTCCATTCTATATGCATCCGAAGAAGTGGGCTGTAGTCCATGAAAGCTTATGCTCTAATAAATTTGTTAGTCTCTAAGGTGCCACAAGTACTCCTGTTCTTCTTTTTGTGTATAGTAGCTGAAACATAAAAAGCAAGCAGGAAGCTCCTGCTGGTGACCAAGGGAGAAGAGATCTCATATTTCTCTGCATGAGGCCCGAGAAGTTTTGGGGGATATATTCCTCTGTGGAGTTCAATAGCAAAGTTACCATAAAACAGCCAAAAGAACAGTGCCAGCAGGGATGAGAAACAAAGGGAGAGAAGCAATAGCTGCTTTGAGAGCAGCTTGCTGCTACGAGCAAGAGCTACAGCGCTGGGAGTAGGGGACATTACTGGTGAATCTCTCATTCTACTAGGGATTTGGAAGAAAACAAGAATGGGATTAACAGAGGATTAAGGGAGGAAATCAGGAAAGGACTCAAAGTGAGGGTGAGAGCCATCTCCTCTTGCTGAAATGAAGAGTACACAGCTGGCAGAGGGAGCGAGGATGCAAGAAGACTTCTTCCTCCCACTGCCAATTAGTTCAAGCCAGAGCTGGAGACTGGGCCGTTGGAGAGTGAAGGCTAAATCCCAACCCCAATTATAAACCTGCAGCACAAATGGGTTGAGGGAGAAGAGGCTTGCAGCACTGTTGGACTAGACGGGAATGCATGCTGTGTCCCTTAAAATAATGCATGAACTCTGGCTGCCTTGAATACTTCAAGACCTGTCACTGCATAGCAACACAGGCTGCAACATGAAAAGCCACAGTAGAGCCCGCAGAGATCTGGGAGAGGACAGAAAGGAAGAGTTTTCCCTTGCTAAATGTTTCTCGTTTAAGTCCAGCTTAAAGTGCAGTTGCAGTGGGAGAAGTTACACTATTGGCTTCCATGATTAGTCTCTCTCAGCAACTTCCTTTTCAAATTCGATGCAGTTACAAGCCATTGCATATATATGAATTCCTGACGGCATCACAAACTTCACCTGAGAATCAAGCTGCTTGCTTTCTGCTTCTGACATCATTACCAGATGGGAAGTCACCAGCAATCAGAATGGAACTGATAAAAATGAGGATGCTTGCAGCAGAATAGAAGCCAGGTCCTTCCCCAATAGCCACATTGGCTCAGCAGGGTTTGAGTAAACATGGGTCTTTTTCAGTGAATTCATTGACCCTGCTCAGGAGGTCCATGGGGAGCAGATTATACTAAGAAGGTGGCATTTTTATGGAGTCACTTTTCTGATGTTTGTGGTGTGCTCAGGCTTTGGCCCATGGGCTCTTATATTTCACTCCTGAATGCTGCATCTTCCTTGTGCCTAGTTGACTGGAACTGCTTAATGAACTTCATGCATAGATTCATATTGCTGCTGTACAACTGAAAGGAAAATAGATACTGATTACTGTGCTTCTTCTTAGAATGACAGGATGCTGAAAGGGTCACTAGAGGAGAAAGTAAGTGGAGGAGACAATTTATTTATAGAGGAGAGCAGAGGGGGTGTGGCATTAAGATATGAAGCTTGGGGATAGGTGACAGAGAGTATGGGGAAGAGAAGGCCCAGGAGTCAGAGCATGACTAGGACACAGGTCTGAAAGACAGAGTGAGTCAGCAGAGACAGGACACACATCTGAGGCACAGAAGGACAGGGTGAATCAGCAGCCACAACAAAGAAGATCACACAAGTTGATGCTAATGGATCAATGAGATGCAGGTAGAATTGTTTCCAAGCAGAATGTTTTTCAGTGTTTTCCAAGAGGGTTTTTAAAGAGCACAAGTATGATGAGGCTCTTGAAGTTAGCAAGGGCAGAGAAGTCCAAATAAATACAAAAGCATTGATTAACTGTGCAGGGAAGGGAGTAAGAATACATCAAAGGACAGCAAGACTTTGGATGGGGGGAAGCAATTGGAAGGTTAATCAATTCTCCTTTTAACTTTCACAAATAATATCAGGTTTAAATAGAGGAGGTAAATTCTATTATAGGAAAAGTACATACAAGTGTCTTCTGGGAAGAGAGATTGAAGGAATACAAGGTAAGCAATTAACTGCACTCTTCAGGCATATGGAATGTTTCACTCTCACCATCCCTTTAAACTCACAGTACTCACAACCTGAGGAAATACAGATGTAGGGCAAAATGTTCCACTTTGAGCATCTCTCCAGAGCTCAGTGCAATATTCTACTGTCTCTAGATGCCCGAATCTCCCATTTATTTCTGGGGGGGGAGGGGGCAGGGGGCAGTTTTGTTTCTGAACAGGGAATGGATTTCCAGAGTTAAGAATCTGCATTGTGGGTATGAGATAAAAGTGGAAGTTTTTAGTTAAAAAATATTATTTAGGTTGCAAAGTCAAACATTCAACAACTGGGAAATGCCAGATTTAAGATTGCTCCTGCAACCATAATTCTGCTCCCTTACGCAACTGTGCACTGAATGAGGTAGGGTCCTGTGGAAAACTAAAACAACTAGTTTGTGTGATCATGTACTTCAAGACAATGACAAATATAGGAATTCCTACCTTTCAAGTATTTGACCTTTTGCAATTAAAATAACGTTTTTTAATAACCCTGCCTTGTAGGATTTTTTAGGTCATTTCATAAGGTGCCCTCCCAGAAAAAATGTTAAAGCAAATTCTGTTATGTATAACTGTGATAATCCCTCCATCAGGCATCATCAGCAGGGTTTGAACTCTGAACATTCAGGAATGTAGTACAGATGTCTACAACTTGACCTCTGTGACTAACTATATGAGCTGACAGCAAGAAAAGTCTGTAATCCCAGAGGGTGATGGACTGTTAGCATCATGTGCTGGATCCAGGAGGTAGGTGGGAGAAACCCAGTTTAGTCTGGTTTTCTTTCCTTTCCTCACCCTCCAGGCAGTGAGTGGGCTCTTGCCTCATCCGCTGCCCCCAGAAGGGGGGATGGGATGTTAGGACCTGTTCCAGGTCAGGGGAGGTGTGCTCAGAGAGGAGAAGGAGGAGCCTATCTTGACCTGACCTTCCTCCTCCCCCTAGCACTATCACTACTAAGTCAGCTCCCAGGCATTCTCAGGGCGGCTGATGGTTTGGTGTTGGCATGGGCCTACCTCTTCAGAATGTTTGTGTTTAGTTATTATTCATGCTGCCAAAATGTTCTCTTCCAAAGCAAGAGAAATGACTATTTTTAACAGTTTATAACTCAGTCAAACCTGAATGGAATTTCATGCAGTACAGAAAAGGCAATTCACTCTTCGTTTTGAAGGCTGTGCCAAATTTTAAAGGCCTACTGCAAGCAATGGAGGTGTTAAGAGTTTCTCACGGAAAGCCCCAAGATATTTTAAATGGAAAATGTTAGGCACTCTAAATAAGAGTTGACACCAGTGCACACACCTGCACACACACGTTGTTTTTACTACAAAAAAGGTAATTTTTTAAACCACATCTTGTATAACGTGCTAACTAACATGAGGTGAAATCCTAGAGAAGACAATAAAGTTGTAGTTTTAATGCATGTTAGCAGGTCAGGTTAAACCCTAAGCTCTCCCTCCTCTCTCAACATGCTAACAGAGGTAAAAACAACAAATTGCCTGGTCTTCTTTAGGATTTTACCTACTTAACATGAGATATGAAAACACCTTTTTTCTTAGCATGGGGACACCCCACAAAGCTAAATTCCATGGTGAAGGATTAGGCTTAATACAATGTTACTACTGCAAAATCTCACACTGAAATGTCAAGAAAGCAAAGAGATGTAAGGAACAAATCAAGTTCAGCCACTGACAATTATGAGCACAGAATTTTTGATTAGACAATATGGGACAAGTGTTCAATTTTTAATTTGGACAAAACTCACAATGGTGAATAGATTTTGCTGAAATTAAATAAATGAATGAATAAATAAAATAGTGTCTACTACTATGTAGAGAAGAAGCAGGGTAAAATTCCACCCCAATGGGATTTATTGAAGACAGTTAAGAGCAACAGAGAAAATGGGGTTTATAATGGATGCTACACTTCACCTTTAAGTACAGTGGTGACTCCTAGTATAACACGAGTGAGATAAGCACAAATACCTCTGTCATTAGGAGTAATAGAGGTTAACATCATGAAGCTAATGGATAAACTTAAAAGTTCAAAATAATTTACATACTGTCAAGATTTCTAACCACATCCCATATTGGTTTGCTTTATTTTAACATACAAGGTATTTTTTGATGTTTACAGAAAAAATCTTTAAGCTTGATCGCTTTCCTACTTCCATGTTCATGAGTTAAGACTATAATTAAAATTATATGAGTTAAGACATGAGTTATGATTATAACTGGCAGATAGGCACCCACATCAGAAAGAGAATATTATATATATTTATTGGAGTGAATGTTCCTCTATTTATTTGTAAAGCACTGTGTACATTTATGACAATCTGGGCGTGATGCTGAAGGTTCTTAGCACCCTCATGATCATAGATTTCCATTGACTTCAGCAAGGGTAGGAATGTTCAGCATTTTTCAGAATCAGATTTTTTTATATTTCCTTGAATATAAGTCTTGAATGACTAATTAATAGATGATAATAATAATAGTAATAATGTTCCCTTTAGGTCTAATGAGTGCTTTTTCCCATCCTTTTAGACATTTCTCATACATTTGGAGATTATGTTTGATCTTGAGCATTATGAAAATGGGACTAAAATGTGAGGGTGAAATTGGAATTAACACACACACAAAAGAGTTTTTCATTAGTAATCGTGAGGGGAAAATGTGAGAATAAGGAGAATAAAACAAATTCAAGGAAATACTTCTTCACACATCTTTCCAAATCACTAACAGTCTGTTCCTCAGGGCTGGCCCAAAGCCCTGCAAAGTCAAAAGGAATCTATCCATCAGCATGAACGGGCCTCAAATCATGCCCTGTGCAGGACAAGTCATAAGAACATAACATAAGAACATAAGAATGGCTGTGCCGGGTCAGACCAAAGGTCCATCTAGCTCAGTATCCTGTCTACCGACAGTGGCCAATGCCAGATGCCCCAGAGGGAGTGGACCTAACAGGTACGATCAAGTGATCTCTCTCCTGCCGTCCATCTCCATCCTCTGACAAACAGAGGCTAGGGACACTATTCCTTACCCATCCTGGATAATAGTCATTAATGGACTTAACCACCATGAATTTATCCAGTTCTCTTTTAAACGCCGTTATAGTCATACATGTTAAGTCCCATGTTCCTGAGAAGGTTTGGGTTTTGTCTCATTTCCCTCTTGCCTCCTTTGAAGACTCCAGAATTTAGGAGTGATGAGTGACTCTGAAAGCATTTGGAGGTGCATTTCAGAGAGACAAAAACAGGTTAGGTTGCTAATGTAACCCTGGAAATTGGATGATCCGCCATTTAATTATTACATGTTTCCTGGCTTTAAATACTTTTCATTTGACATTTCTCTACCGACTGTGCAGGTGGTGGAGCAAGAGAGTACAACACCACACTGCAACACTGCAGCTGTGTCACTGTAGCGCTTCACTGAAGATACTATCTACATTGATGGGACAGGTTCTCCCGTTGGCGTAGGTACTCCAGCTCCACAAGAGGCAGTAGTTAGGTTAACAAGAGAACACTTCTGTTGACCTAGCATCGCTTATGCCAAGGATTATGTCCGTTTAATTGTGTTGCTCAGGGATGTGAATACCGCCCTACTTTCCTACTGTAGACCAGGCCAAAGAAGTTTACTTCTCTCAGTGAGTTACTTCTGAGCATGATAGAATAAAGAACAATTGGAACTCTGCTTCCTGTTTCCTTGGCCCAAAAGCTTTGAACCTTTTTGCCAGTCAGAGAAGCCAGGGGTTCTCAACCTTTTTCTTTCACCCCCCCACCCCACTCCTCCTACATGCTATAAAAACTCCACAGCCCACCTGTGCCACAATAACTGGTTTTCTGCATATAAAAGAAATTGGCGGATGTGATTGCAGAGCCATTGGTGATTATCTTTTTGAAATTTCATGGCGATCAGGGGAGGTCCCAGATGACTGGAAAAAGGCTAATGTAGTGCCCATCTTTAAAAAAGGGAAGGAGGAGGATCCGGGGAACTACAGGCCAGTTAGCCTCACCTCAGTCCCTGTAAAAATCATGGACCAGATCCTCAAGGAATCAATTCTGAAGCACTTAGAGGAGAGGAAAGTGATCAGGACAGTCAGCATGGATTCACTAAGGGCAAGTCATGCCTGACTAACCTAATTGCTTTCTATGAAGAGATAACTGGGTCTGTGGATGAGGAAAAAGCAGTGGATGTGTTATTCCTTGACTTTAGCAAAGCTTTTGATACGGTCTCCCACAGTATTCTTGCCAGCAAGTTAAAGAAGTACGGGCTGGATGAATGGACTATAAGGTGGATAGAAAGCTGGCTAGATCATTGGGCTCAATGGGTAGTGATCAATGGCCCCATGTCTAGTTGGCAGCCGGTATCAAGTGGAGTGCCCCAAGGGTCAGTCCTGGAGCTGATTTTGTTCACTATCTTCATTAATGATCTGGAGTATGGCGTGGACTGCACTCTCAGCCTGTTTGCAGATGACACTAAACTGGGAGGAGGAGTAGATATGCTGGAGGGTAGGGATAGGATACAGAGGGACCTAGACAAATTAGAGGATTGGGCCAAAAGAAACCTGATGAGGTTCAACAAGGACAAGTGCAGAGTCCTGCACTTAGGACGGAAGTATCCCATTCACTGTTACAGACTAGGGACTGAACGGCTAGGAAGCAGTTCTGCAGAAAAGGACCTAGGAGTTACAGTGGACGAGAAGCTGGATATGAGTCAACAGTGTGACCTTGTTGCCAAGAAGGCTAATGGCATTTTGGGCTGTATAAGTAGAGGCATTGCCAGCAGATCAAGGGACGTGATCGTTCCCCTCTATTCGACATTGTTGAGGCCTCATCTGGAGTAATGTGTCCAGTTTTGGGCCCCACACTACAAGAAGGATGTGGAAAAATTGGAAAGAGTCCAGCGGAGGGTAACAAAAATGATTAGGGGGCTGGAGCACATGACTTATGAGGAGAGGCTAAGGGAACTGGGATTGTTTAGTCTGCAGAACAGAAGAATGAGGGGGGATTTGATAGCTGCTTTCAATTACCTGAAAGGGGGTTCCAAAGAGGATGGATCTAGACTGTTCTCAGTGGTAGCAGATGACAGAACAAGGAGTAATGGTCTCAAGTTGCAGTGGGGGAGGTTTAGGTTGGATATTAGGAAAAACTTTTTCACTAGGAGGGTGGTGAAGCACTGGAATGGGTTATCTAGGGAGGTGGTGGAATCTTGTTCCTTAGAGGTTTTTAAGGTCAGGCTTGACAAAGCCCTGGCTGGGATGATTTAGTTGGGAATTGGTCCTGCTTTGAGCAGGGGGTTGGACTAGATGACCTCCTGAGGTCTCTTCCAACCCTGATGTTCTATGATACTATGAAAAGCCAGGGCCGGCATTAGGGGATAGCTAGCAGGGCAACTGCCCAGGGCCCCATGCCACAGGGAACCCCACAAAGCTACGTTGCTTAGGCTTTGGCTTTGGCTTCAGCCCCAGGTGGCAGGGCTCAGGGCCCCAGACTTCAGCCCTATGCGCTGGCACTTCAGCTTTGTGCCCTGGGCCCCAGCAAGTCTATTGCTGGCCTTACTTGGCGGCCCCCCTCAAACCTGCTCATGGCTATCAAGGGGGCACCAGACCCCTGCTTGAGAAACACTGAGATAAGCCACAGAAATATGGATCTTCCCTCCTCCATCACATCCAGATCCCTGAACAAAGGTAGCTGATGGAAACATTCATTGAAGATGCAACTGATGATGCACATCAATGTGTTCTACTAATACATTTAAGTAACTGTGAAACTCAGTTTATAACACCACGATACCAGCTTAAATCACACACAAATAAAGTTGGGATTCACTTTTCATCTCCCAAAACAACAGTATTTTTTGCATTATTTTATCTATAGTCCAGTTTGAATTAAAACAAAAACAATCAAACGCCAAAAAAAGCAAAGAAAAATGCAACTGTTCTTAATTTGAGCTTGTTTTGGTTATGAACCTCATGAAGCTGAAAACCAGGATGCTGGAAATCTCATCAGAAGAGCATTTCTGACAGCATTCTGGCACTTCTTACTCTGGGAAACATCAAGGCCTATGCATATTAAAAAAAAGTTTGACAAATTTTCTGTCAACTCAGAAATGTTTCAGGCTAAGGTTTGAGTTCAGGAGAAAGTTCAGGTGGAAATCCTTAGCCAATTGCATGTGTCTCATACAGCAGGTATGGTAGGTCTATTGGGGCAGAGGCCATCACTTAGCTGACATGACTATAAACACATTACACATTAAAAAAAAAACTATTTTTAAAAATTAATCTTAATCATGCTAACTAGAACTAAGATTTAAACCAGTGAGAAATTGGGGGCTTTTGCTCTGTGACCTTGCATGAAGCACAAGGGCTTGATGTGGCTTTCATTAATTACTGCTGACACCATTCAGGTTAATTTGATATATATTATAAGCCCAATTTCTCAGAGGTATATTGCTTGGCCACATGTCAGGTTGAAACTTCATTTGCAAGTAACCAGTGTGGTCTCAAATTCTTTCCCTTTTCTAAAGTAACAGCTTACATTTTTCATTTATGGAAATATGGGTTCAATTTATGGCTGAATTGGTGTAAAAGAATGAAATGAGTTTGGTGGGGCTCAACTCTGTAGCTAATGAATATTTGCCAGTATTACTAAACAACCATGCAATCAGCTGCGATACTCAGTGCCTGCTTAGAAGCAGCTCAGGACTAGAATAGTAGGAGGCGCTGTAGATCAGATTCAAAACACACTGACTGAGCAGCATTGGAGCTTTAGCTCTCCTAGCAGAACAACACAGGGGAAATTTGCACAGCAGCAAGTCTTTACTATGCTTGCTTTTAGCTATTGGCTCTTTGCTTTAATGAGCTTCAAATTCTCCCACCCTTAAAAGAGTGTACAGGAATTGGAAGGGGAAGCAATCTATATAAACATTTATATAACTACCTCCAAAAATGACCTACAATAAGCATTTTTTTTACTTCAACATGCCACAAACCTGAAGTCTGATGCACTAGAACCTTCAAGGTCTACAAACAAGTGTTGTATGTCTCACTAGGAAGCAGGGATTCTTGCTAGCCCCAACAGGGCTCTGCACAGGAAAAAGGGTTCACATTAGTAGATCAAATTGCTGAACTGGAGCCATAAAGTAGAAGATGCCATTTTGTTTTGTTTTGTTTTGTTTAATCAGTACTAGGAGATCTGGGTTCTATTCTAAACTCTGCCACAGACCTCCTGCTTGACTTTGAGCAAGTAATTTAGGGCACAATCCAAAACCTAATGGAATCACTGGGAATCATTTGATTGACTTCAATGGGCTTTCAGTCAGGTCCCCAATCTCTGCGCCTCAGTTTCCCCATCAGTAAAATTGGACAATTATAATGTTTACGGGGTGTGTGCACAAAGATAATGTCACTGATCTGCTAACATTTAGAGTATACTGCAAGGGACATCTTTTAAGAAGGACTGCTACACAAGCACATAGGTGCAATATTTAGGAAATATTAGGAATTTTGATTATTTCTGTGTTGATTATTTAGTATTCTTGTAAGTCATAGGTTGCTATTTCCTTTATTCATGTATTGTAGTTTTAAGTATTGGTCAGATGTAGCTAGACTGTTCAGGGAGTCTCTCTTATTTTATAAATTGAAATTACAGTTTCTGAAATATTCAGATACTCTGGTTATAAGCAACATAAAAAAGCCTATACATCAATAGAATTAAATAAAGCTTCCTGATTCATTGTTATGGAATAAAAGTTTTTTGTATATTTAAAATATACTCACACAAAACATTTTGTAGAATCATTTTTTAAAAAGTTACCTTTAGCTAATTGCACATAGGTGTTTAGCTGGTATATTTTGCATCACATGTATTAAGGGTTTGTTTGTGCTTGCTTGCTTTATGGAATGAAATGCAGGGCTATTTGTTTGTTTTTAATGGTTTTTATTTTGGAGGTTAATCCCAAAACCTGTACAAGTAAATCTACAGTTATCTGAATTCAAAAATGTAGCAAGACTCCATTAGCAACATGAGTGGGTTACTATGGAGGTGGGTGTCTAGAAGAAAAACACGGGTATTGACTATTAAACTTCTCCTTAGAAGAGAATCTTGAACTTACTATTTGAAACTAGCCTGCTGTGTAGAGAGATTTCAAATGATTTAGGGCTTGTACTTGTAGTCGCTAAGAGTATGTCCAGACTTCAATTAAACACCTCTGGCTGACCCAGTCAGCTGACTTGGGTTCGTAGGGCTTGGGCTGGGAGGGCTGTAAAACTGCGGTGTAGACATTCAAGCGCAGGCTGGAGCCCAGGTTCTAGGATCCCACAAGGGGATAGGTTCCCATAGCTCGGTCTCTAGCCAGAGCCCAAACCTCTTCACCACAATTTTACAGCAGCGTAGCCCAAGCCCTGTAAGTCTGGGTCAGCTGACATGTGCCAACCACCGATTTTTAATTGCAGTCTAGACATACCCTAACTCCCATCATGCCAAATTTCAGAAGTATTTAGTTCAGAGTCTGATCTTCCCTTGCCACGTGGGGGATAAGGGGAGGAACTATCCAAAGGGAAGGAAATCTTGTGGGGAGGGGGTTCCCTCCATTTAGATCAGAGAGATGTGAGTGGGCCCTCGAGGTTTTACTTGGCCCTTAGCCAAGGCAAGATTCCCATTGACTTCAATGGGGCAGAGCTGTCTTACCCACATTTAGAGGGTGAAACATGCATATTCATTCTCCCGCACAATCCTCTTCCAAGACACAGTCATTGCCTGCTTTTGGAGGGTGAGGGAAATCCATATTCCATTCCCCATCCTAAGAGAACTTAGGATGGGATGTGAAATGGAGGAGAGGACCCTGGTGGGTGAGAAATGGAAGGAAGAGACATAACAGCAGAGATAGAATAGCAAAGAAAGGATTAAAGAGGAAAAAGAGAAAACAGTGACGATTTTAAAAAGATAGTGGCAGAAGCACAGAAAGAAAAAAACATACCGGAAAAAAGAAGTCTCAAGAATGAAAAAAGATAATTGAGACACTGGGTGAAATTCTTACCCCACAGAAGTCAATGGGGGTTTTGCCATGGATTTTAATGGGGACAGAATTTCAATCGAATGCCAGGAACATTTAAAATTTATGATATACAATGGGTAAGCTACTTCTAGCAATAACATTGCGCTTTGGACAGGGAAAGGGTAACACGTATGGCAGGCAACTAAGGACTGCATGATTGGACTTGTAATTTTCACCAGGTTAAGCTTTTTCCTTTTGCATTTCACTTTTCAGTTTATCCCAAGGAAATCCAAAATGATCTACTCATATCATGTCACTATTTCTATTCCGCCCTGAAATATAAAAAGGAATTGCTACTAACTTCTCCTGCCTCCATTTGTCTCTTGAGGGTTATTGACTTTAGGTCCATCTAAGGGTCCTTCCTTCTAAAAATAAATTTGTAAAACTGAGTGAACAGAGGCTTCCCAGCTTTCATTTATACATATACAGAATATAAAAAAATTTGTATTTGATCATTTTATTTGTCTAAATTTGCCTGGTAGCAATGGAAGCTGTCCACACAATTTTACATGAACAATTACAACTGCCTGATAATGACTGTGGTCCTGTCAACTCCCAACCACTTTCTGCCTGTCCAGAAATAGATGTGTATATGCAGGTTAAAATCTGTAGCCATTTAGAATACATCTGGCATGCATAGGTCTATATGTGAGTATGTGCATTTGTCTGGAGGGAGTGGGGGGAAGGAAAGAAGTGAGCCCTCACTGTTACTTGAATGTCTCTTTTTTACTCTTCTTACTTAATCTGCACATGGGACTTAATCAATTAGGGTCCAACAGGTTTTTCACAATGCCTACAGTGATACTCAAAATTTATAACAAACATTCTAACACTTGCTGCACGTCATGTAACTGCCATTCTTTTCAAGATGGACATCAAACTCTCTTATAAGGTGCCACAAAGTGATTACATTTTACCATAAACCACAGGAATACAAGTAACAGGCAAATTGCTCAGCTGGTGTAGGTCAGCATAGAGCTATGACTTTCACAGAGCTATACGAATATACACCAGGTGAGACTGTGATCCCATATATCTAACATTTAGCATCTTTCATCTTTAAGAAACCCAAACAAATTATTTAGTCAAAAAAATTAAAGTGAAATGCAGCCACCTCTCCGGTTTAACAGGGCAGCTGTTTAATAGTGCACAGAAATATTATACAGGAGCTGAGGTGAGGAAGAGCCAAATTCTGTCCACACTTGAACCAATGTGAAACTTCAGTGACTCCACTGGATTTATATTAAATTTAAACATGTTTAACTGGATGCAGAATTTGGTCAGAAGTGAGGGAGAATACCATATTGAATTGGAGCTGCAAGAGGAGACTCTATTTAAATATCCAAACCTAAAATTCAGCTAAAACAAAATCTTCTTTCATTAAATATGGAGCCAAGTCTTAAACAACCACTTACAATCAAGATCTCAGTTTTATATCTCACCCTCCTCCCCTGCCAAATACAACACTTCCAACCACACCATGCCCCCCCTTGCTCCACCTGGGGCATTGGCTCTTTGGTGAATTAGATTGAAGAGCACTCTCTATTAAGCGATTGACCCCACTCCATGCAGCACCCTGTTTTTTTCCCCCCTTAAGGTTAAGTGCTGACACTAATTAGTATGTGCAGTTGAAGATCTCAACTCTAGCTGGTCTAACTTCAGACACTTTTCTCTCAGACATATTTAGCGACGTCCTTAGTGTGAGAAAATATTTTTTTTCCATTGGGTACAAAGCTCACGATCATAACTGACACCAGCAGCACCAGGATTATCTATCTAGGTACTTTAAAGATCCTAATCACAATAGTATCAAAGTAGCTAACAGACATTAATGAAGGTATCTTCAAAAAACTTTTCTGAGGTAAGGAAGTATTGTTAGCGCCATTTTACAGGTGGAAAATAAAGGCATAGATAGATTGCCCCGTGTCACCGAGGACATCTGGGACAGAGCTAGGAAGTAAATGCAGATCACCTGAGTCCCAGCCCAGTTCCTTAACTACAAGCACATCATTCCTTCCCTTTCCTAGTGCCAGCTTATGAGAAACCAACTTCTGCAGGCTCTCTGGACACTTTCAAAACAAAATAAAATATACACTGCTACATTTGCTGAAAATTTTGAGGCCAATAGTCAAAACTGCAGGGAAGGTGGAACAGGCAGAAAACCAAAATTCTATACATCCATGGGGGTGAGAATAAAATGAATGATCTGAGCATTGGCAAATGTAAGATCCATCCTATCACCCTGCCTTCCCCACAACCCCCCAGCCACCTATCCGCCCTCCCGCTCCTCTCCTCTGGGAATGTATCTATTAGCTCGTCTCAGTCAAACACAATAAAGGTAGCTGCTCATTTTAGACATGGAGGCCTCAGGATCTCACTCTCTGTCAGGGCTGCTGGCCATGTAGAAATGTAACTCTCAGCAAGATTATGATTGCAGATTGGTCTGTTGTCTTGTGGCTGCCAAGATTGGCGAAGCATGGAAGCAATTTGTGAATTGCAGCAGCGGTAACTCTGAATGGCTTTAATTAATGGATGCCAGGGAGCTCACCAGCAAAAAAAAAGGAAGGTGTTTCCCTGAGACTTTTGAAAGCCCAGCCTATTATTTAACCAGCCAAGCCTATCTACATCACTGAGAGCTGAGCAGAGGCAAAAGCTTCCCTAGCTGAGATAATGTTCTATCTAGCTTCCCTTGCCCCAGTCAGAAGTGAAAAGACACCACTAATGTAACTTTTCCATCAGAAATTCCATTTCAGTTTGCACTGTCTAATTAGTATGATTTTCCATTGTCTACATTTTCTCTCCCTGCACAGGTATTATAGCACAATAAATGAAAGAAATGAGTCATCTTGTCAGATTTTTCCTAAAGCATCCTGGGAAATAATCTGTTTAGGATGAGTGCACAAAATCTATTTGCTCAGCAAACCTAATTTTAGCTGAGAACCAATAAATATGTATGTAGTGAAGATACCACTGCAAGCTAACAGTGCTCAGAACTAAGTGGCAGATTCACACCAGGTGACTGAGTATTTGGGCCAATGGTTTATTTCATTTGGGATGTCATGGCTCAGTTCGATTGGGATGCAATAAGGATGATGGTATCACCTTGCTTACAAATGTTTTCGGAAACCTGGTGATGTCCTTGACCCTGATGCTGTGAGACTATGGACCTGCAGTCTGTACATTCTTTGGAGTCTCAAAGCTTTGACAATTAACATCAACAAGAGTGGTTTAAAAAAGAAATCACACACCAAGTAAGAGAATAAAAAAGGGGCAAGGGGCTGGAATAAAGCCAATCAGACAAGAATATTTACAGTTCAATACTCCCCATTCCCCAGCACATGCTCCTATTGTTCAAGACCGTTATACAACTGATATGGTTGTATTATCAGGAGCGGACATTACTGCATGGATTACCATTGGAAACCTGTGAGATGCAATTCCTAACAGGACCATTAGAGGGTCTAAAAATAAAACACACATAAAAAACCCCAGAAGATTTCTCTGGTGTTTCTCCTCTGAATTATCCCATGGGACGAGGCAAGTTTTGCTTCACACACAAAAGAAGGGGATTGGGACCCTAAATCCTGAGGACACTGGGAGCTCTTCAGAAGGTACAGGACAAACCATGGAGAGGACTTGGGCCTCCATACTTCTGAAGCTTTGTGCTCCCCTCCCCCTCTAGCAGAATCCCAAGTCTTCTCCTGTGGTGGATGTTCCCAGAACCCCCCTTAAAGGATGTATTCCAGAGCTCAGCAAGCAGACTGTATACAAGGTACCCCAGGCACTGCATAACCTTTTCTGTGGATTTACCAGCTGGGGGAGATGATGCTTGCCGTCCACTCCCAAACCACCTGTGGACTTCCTCATCTTGCTGTGCCCTTGGAATACTAGGGGTGTGAAAGACAGTGCCACAGAGGTGGCTGGCCCTTCCATAAACATACACATGCTGACCCTGAGGGGACAGTCCTCTCCAGAGAAACCTGAATGCACTTATTTAAACATGGATATCAAGGAGATCAACTGGCCCAACAGGATGACATTTTAACCTTGCGTCTGAATTCCCTGGCTATTGGGAGTGCTATTGTCTTGTAATATGGGTAGTGGTGATAGGAAAAGCCTTGTGTTAGTGCAACAGTTTGACGGTGAGGGATCTCATTATAAGGCCTGATCCCACACGGTGCTGAGGTGCCTCACCTCCCACTGATATCAATGAGAGGCAAGCACATCTCAAGCAGTGCTTTGACCCTTGTTGGGTCCTTCTTACATATATATATACATGAATACACACAGTGATATAAAATCAAACATAAGCAGAAATTGAACAAACAAACAAACCTGCTGCCCCAAACTGCTTCCAGAATATAGGCATAAGTCAGTACATTGCAGAGTCAAAAATCTCAATTAAATCAATCAGTACCATTATAAATAATTGTTATATGTATAATCCCAAAAGCCTAATGGAAATGAGATACGAAAATAGGTCTTTCATTTCAAATCTCTTAAAGATGCATCTCATCTACCCAAAGGAAAAAAAAACACATAAATTCCACATTTACTTATTTATAACAAAGATGACACAATAAGTGGTTATTCCAGATAACCCATAAGTCACTGATTTTGTTTTCAGAGCCCTGCCTGCTTTCTATGCCTTTGGCCTCTGCTGCCTAGCAACCTCAACAGAGCTTTCTTAGTCTATACTGATTCTGGAGGGTTTTCATTTCTTTATTTGTTGGAATGTCTATAAGGAGGATATGAAAACAAAGAGCTGTTTGTTCTCTCTATCAAACGTCAGACCCTAAGCATCCCACCTCACTGAGGAACACAGTTGTCACTGATCCAATAACCCACCACCACCACCACACCCAGGATTTGCTGGGAAATTGAACAAGCCCTATGTTTGATTAAGGCAGGTAGACTTTGGAACCCTTCCAGTGGCTCCCGGCAGTAACGGGCACTGCTCTTTTTCAGCCTCTTTAATTGTGTTGACTGATTCTGCATAAGCCTTTTCATTCTGGAATATCAAGTGTTGTGTAAGCCTCTTGCTTGCCAGTAGCCATGGAGTTCCTGAATAATATGCACATGCTTCACTACTGCAATACTGACTCACTAGCAGACCCCCACTACAGCATCCATGCCATGGAAGGAAACAAGGTTTAAAACTCTGCAATCTCTCACTGTGTCTGCTCTTCAAGGCCTGAGGGTTTAGAGGGGGCTGTGGTTAAAATAGGTGTGGGGGCGTGTCTCACTGCACCAGCCAATGAGGAGGGGGGAGTTATGGATACATGCTGCTCTATCGAGCTAGGGACTGGAAATAGAGCTTCCTTCTGCTTTTTCTGGAGGGGGGGTATCTCCTCAGTCTTGTTCTGATTGACTCTCTTCCCCATTTTATAAAGAATTACTATGGTTAATTATAAGGTTCTAATTGCTCTTTGGTTACATGTACAGGGGGTATGATTCCCTGCTCATGTAGACGTATCTGTCCTAGCTCTGCTCATGCTAGTGTGCTAAAAATAGCAGTGTAGCTGGGCTAACATGAGCAGTGGCTTGGGCTAGCCACCCCAAGTACATGCCCACCTGGACCCTCTGGGTACATAGTCAGCAGCTAGCCCAAGCCAGCACCTGTACTACCCTGATTACACTGCTATTTTTAGCAGTCTAGCTTGAGAAGAACTAGCACAGGTACATCTACACAAGCTGGGAATCACAACCCCTGTTCCAAGTGTACACATAGCTATGTATTGATGGCTGCACAGAACACCTCCTCCCCTCTGCAAAGTAAGACTAATACTTAGTCCTTCTCTTGTCACTTCAACCAGGGCTTATCAAAGACCTTTACAAATATCACTGGATCAATACTTCATCCTGCCCCACAACGGGGTAGGTCAATATTATTAACCCTGTTTTACAGATAGAGAAATTGAGGCATGAAGAGGTGGAGTAATTAAACTGAACCAAGATCTCCTTAACACATAGGGCTGGGTAAATAGTTAACAAAGACAACAATAACAAAAACCACCTTATTTAAAAAAAAACCAAAAAAACAAAAACCACCAATAAAAGTGCCTGCATTGTTTTGCTATATTCACGGGCTGATATTATTCATGCAAACCATTGTAGGATTGTAACGATGTTTGTGAATCTTAGCATTTGCCTGCATTTAAGCACAAATGTTTATTTAGCCAAAATTTTGTTCTGGCAAATGAGGTATTTGCTATCTGTTATTCTCATTTGAAAAAATTTCCCATTATCCAATCAGAAAGCAGAAACAATATCAGATGACTTAAGTGACCAATCAAACAAACAAACAAGAAGTGTTTGAAAATCATTCGCAGACAAGCCACAGGCTTCAAATGTTTTATTTATTTATGGATACTTATGAATAATGAAGACATTCACAGAAAATGGAATAGATCTGCAGACTATTCATTATCTAAAAAAGGGACTAAGGTAGTCAATGTAGGCAGAAGAGGTCACTGGTCTGCAAGTTAGGAGACCTAAATTCTATTCCTGGTTCTGTCACTGACAGGGAGTGTTGTTTCACCTCTCTGTGCCTCTGTTTATCCTCCTGCTGTCAACTCTTTGGGACAGAGACCATCTCTTACCATATGTATGTACAGTGCCTACCACAATTAGGCCCTGATCTTAATTTTGACTTCTGGCTGCTACCATAGAAATACACAGAAATAATAATAAATATTATTCAAATTTAAATATTTGATCAGCTCTAATTATAAGCAATTTGTTTTATGTCCACTTTCCACTGAGTATCAGTGTTGCAGTTCCATGGATAACTGCACCTTTGATCCCGGGCCAATCTTCCTTAAGGTTTTAGGTTTCCTAGCCATCACCTCTTTTGGGTTTGATATCCATATTTGTCTTCCTTCAGAGTGGGGGTTTAGGATTGCAGTCATTCTGCACCTCACTGTGACTTCCCAGCAGGTATGACCTGGGTCCAGCATCTGCGGTTAACCTTTTTCCAGAGGCTCTAACAGTGTACATGAGTTAACAACCAGCCTTCACAAAGCAAACCAAATTTATTCCTAGGGCAAAAGCATTACAGAGAAAACACATATAAACAATAAAAGAAAACCTACATGCATGATAAAAGTTTACTAGAGGTCATACCCAACTACAATATAGAGCTCTGGTAGGTTCCAGTCTTTCACACCCCACCCGGGTTTTCCCCCTTGGTTGCAAGTTCACGGCAGTTTTTTAGATCAGGAACCAGACCCCAGCTGGACAGTTCAATTGTTTCTTTATACAGCTCGAGCCTTTGATCTAATCTCCAGGAACAGGAAATCACTAGTCAATGGCTATCTTCACAGGACATAGCTTCAAAAGGCTGGATTTTTGCATAATCAGGTTTGTGAAATTTGCATTAACCACTTCCCAGGGATTCCTCAGGAAACACACTTAATTATTGTCCCAAAAGTCCACTCCTGTCTGGCACATTTCAATATAGTCATTCAAACTCCTTACACTTCCCAGGTATCATATCTGTCACAATCAGCATTCATTTTAAAACAAAAATCAAATTGCTGGCTATTTCCTCTTGCAAAGAATAAATGTAAGATCTCGTGCTGCTGCTTGTGAACCCAATCTTTCAGAGAACCATCTCCAAATAAACAGCAGCAGACGTACAAACTCATACGTCAACCATCACATTCACCCAGGTGAGGGATCAACTTTAAAGCCAAGTTGAAATCATGTAAATGGACAATCAAAAATAAACATGCACAAAGCTTTTATTCTTTTATCAAAGATTCTAATAAATGGATTTAACTGTATAATGAAGAAAGTGAGATTAGCACCAAAACAAACACTAGAGAAAATATTTTGGAAACAAGCAAAAGTCAGACTAGCTACCACTCTAAGGAAAAAAAGAAGGCTGTGCAGGTTATTGGCAAAGAATATTAGAAGAAGGTCATATCCTAATTTCTGAAGATTGAAAGTAGATTTTAAAGAAGGTTTTTGGTTTTTATGTTCAAAAAAATTAGTACAGCCAGGAGCTCACTTCACCCTCCTGGAAAGAGAGTTGCAAACTGGGTTGGTTTGCAATTTATGATGTCTCCCTAAATGTGTAAGACTGCGAGCAGGTCTGCACAGAGGTTTTTGAGGGTCCATGACAAAATCTGAAACGGAGTCCCCCCCGCCCCATCCTTCCAAAAACATTACCACTGAGAGGAGGCCATGTGTGGGTCTCGGAGAGCAAACCAGCCTTGCACTAACCCCACAGCAGCATTCCTGTCCTGAGGGGCTGTGCTCAGCTCCCTGCTCCAGGAGGTGTGAGCTGCAGTGCCATTCAGGATTGGCTCGGCCACTCCTCCTTCATGACAGAAGGACGACTGGGCCAAACCTGAGTGGTGCTGTGACCCCGTGTGCCAGGTCATGATGCCAGCCTCTCAAATGGGGAGCTTGGGACAAACTGTCCCTTTGGCCTGCCACCTCCTCTCCACCCCGATCAGCTCTTTTAACAACAGGAAACATTATTCCAGTGGTCAAATCCTGATCTCAGCTGCCTGATGTTACTCCAGACATATAGCAGTGTAACTGAGATAAGAATTTGGCCCAATTCTTTAAATATCAACTATAAATATATTGGAAAAATAAGAGACATGAAATCATTGAGTCACAAAATGCTCTATTCAGGCACTGTTAAATGCTCAAAATACAGTTACCTGAACAAAAAGATAGTGATAAAAAGAAAGTTGTGATCAAAGTAAGTTTGGTGAGAGGTACTTACATATAAAAAATACAAAGATAGAACCAAACATAACCAATACCAACAAATCCACTATTTTAAGGAAATGTACAGCATTTGAGAATCTACCTACATTATAAAGCAAGAGATGAGACATATTGTCAGGAAAAATAAATATGCTTTGGGTGTTTACATCTATATTTTAGTAGGCACATTAAAATGTGAAAGTCACAGTGTTATCTGCCCACATAAACCATTTAACAGTCCTTCCGGATACAGAGGAAAAAGCTGCGCTGTACAGTTGCAGACGCAGATATTCTCTTTACTGCCATATATTATTACTAGCTGTGGATATGATGATGGCAATCTGAATTCTCATCCTGTGAATGAATCCTGAGTAATTTCACAATATCCACCTACCATGGGTTTCCTGATGATCTGAAACACTGTCTTTGACAATTTCAGTTTCTCCTGGTCAACACTAGTTTAAGTGCTAGAGTACAGGGTGTAGTTACATCAAAAGGGGTTATAGTCTGCCATATGTGGTTTTGGAGATAATACCACAAACTGTCATGATGTAAAGTGAAATTAGAATTTATGGAAAATGCCATATTGACAGCCCTGGAGAATAAAAGTTAAGTTTTTGGCTCGGGGATAGTCATGTATTCTATGTTTGTACAGCACCTAGCACAATGGGCACCAACCTGGTATGGCCTTCAGGCATTACCCCCAACATAAATGTTAAATAACTAACAATAATATATCCACGAACAGGAATAGCCTAGGCAGTGACAGTGTAAGTCACCTACTACGAATGATTGCTGATGTGGAAGGTTGTTCAGTCTTCAAGCCCATCCAACTCCATGATTTTTGATGGTGGGGAGGAGTTTTGAGTTGTGGATGTATCCGTCTACTAGAAATTGAGTTGATACCTCCCAACTCAAAACAAAAACAAGCAGAGAGCTAGAAAATTATAAGCATAGGTGTTCATTTAACCCTATTCTGGGTATTCCTCCTGGCCTCCCTCCTTGCCTGTAATTAATTCCCTACGTACCCAGGCCTTGTCATTATCAATTTGGTCTTTGGGGAAGACTCCATGTCTTTCTTTACATTGTGAAGCAGGATGACACTTACATGCACTATACATGAACCTTTAATAATATCACATAATATAATTTCACAGAGAGAATCAAAAAGGCATCAGACCATTTTAATCATTACCAATCCGAACTAAAGTTCAAATTGAAATTTCTAGGACACAGCATTGCAAAAGATCCCTTTCTTTTACACCGCTCCTCCTCACAATTCAGGTCCATCATGAATAGGAGGCTTGTCACCTGTGTATGCCATCTCTTCCCCTCTAATGTAGGAGAAAGCCTACCTAAACCTGATGGATGAGGTTCTTTTATAGATAGTGGGGAACTTAATTTACTAATCGTTGACTGCCTTTTTTGTTTTAGGGACAAATCCTAAGTTTTTATTACATTCTCGCTCAGTACTGCAAACTTGCATTGATTTCAACAGGTGTGCACCTAAGTACAGTGTGAAATGGAGTAAGCACTTTACAAATTAGTATATCATGAAGTTGGTTGGAAATGGAAAAATGAAATTTTGACCAAAAAAGATACACTTTTAAAATATTTTGCTGATTTCCCCCCATTTCTTCCCCCTATTTTCTGACCAGCTCTCCTAGCAAATACTGCTTTCCAAATACTCCTCTGACAAATAGCTGTTTAGCACAGTTCTGCTTATAAAAGGTTTCCCTTGGTTTGTGCATCTATAAATACACATTTATGTGCTGTAGATACAAACTTGTATTTGTGTTAGTTTTCATCCCTGCTGTGTTTCTACAACACAGTGTGACATTCACAGAGAAGAAAAGAGACTAGAAGTGAGGAGCATTCAATAGTGCTGTCTAGCATTTTAAATGAAGTGAGAGAGATAAATTAGTGCTATCTTCACCAACCGCTAAGTCTGGAGTAACTGAAATGAGAGAGGAAGGGTGGGATAGACGCATTGCAAAGTAAACCACAGATAAAGAGACCAGTCTCCCACAATCTCAGCCGCACTAGAGTGTATTCTATTGAACTGTATGTACCCTGGCACTGGCTGTGTCATTTTAGACCTCTCTCCCTGATGGTAGACCTAGTTTTCTTCCACTCTTCAGTATTAATGATAATAGTATTTTGCTTTCCTCTAACAGCTTCCAGCCAAGGTTCCTAGGCCATTTCACAAACCTAGATTGATGAAACCTCACATAGCCATCTGCGGTAAGTAGGGAGCATTATCCTCACTTTATAGATGAGGAAGATGAGGTTTTGAGTAGTCAAGTTGCTCAAAGTCTTAGGCCTGGTCTACACTACGAGTTTAGGTCGACTTTAGCAACATTAAATCGAATTAAGCCTGGACACGTTCACACAATGAAGCCTTTTCTTTTGACTTAAAGGGCCCTTTAAACCGGTTTCTTTATTCCACCTCCGACGAGGGGATTAGCGATAAAATCGGCCTTAGCGGGTCAGAATTGTGGTAGTGTGGACGGAATTCGACGTTATTGGCCTCCAGGAGCTATCCCACAGTGCTTCATTGTGACCATTCTGGATAGTGCTCTCAACTCAGATGCACTGACCAGGTAGACAGGAAAAGTCCCGCGAACGTTTGAATTTCATTTCCTGTTTGCCCAGCGTGGAGAGCACAGGTGACCACGCAGAGCTCATCAGCACAGGTAACCGTGATGGAGTCCCAGGATCGCAAAAGAGCTCCAGCATGGACCGAACAGGAGGTACAGGATCTGCTCGCCATATGGGGAGATGAATCAGTGCTAGCTGAACTCCGTAGCAGTAACAGAAATGGCAAAATAATAGAAAAGGTCTCCAAGGCCATGAAGGACAGAGGCCATAACAGGGACGCACAGCAGTGCCACGTGAAAATTAAGGAGCTACGGCAAGCCTACCACAAAGCCAGAGAAGCAAACGGAAGGTCCGGGGCAGAACCTCAAACTTGCCGCTTCTACGCGGAGCTGCATGCCAGTCTAGGGGGTGCGGCCACCACTACCCCAACCGTGTGCTATAACTCCCTCACTGGAGAAACACACAGGGAAGAGGGTTTGGGGTACGAGGAAGATGAGGATGGAAGTAATGTAGATAGCTCACAGCAGCAAGGAAGCGGAGAAACCGGTTTCCCCAACAGCCAGGATATGTTTGTCACCCTGGACCTGGAACCAGTAACCCCCGAACTCACCCAAGACCCTGAGGGCACACAGAGGACCTCTGGTGAGTGTACCTTTGTAAATATTACACATAGTTTAAAAGCAAGCGTGTTTAATGATTAATGATTAATTTGCCCTGGCAATCACGGCCAGTACAGCTACTGGAAAAGTCTGTTAATATGTATGGGGATGGAGCGGAAATCCTCCAGGGACATCTCCAGAAAGCTCTCCTTCAAGTACTCCCAAAGCCTTTGCAAAAGGTTTCTGGGGAAGGCTGCCTTATCCCGTCCGCCATGGTAGGACACTTTACCACGCCAGGCCAGTAGCATGTAGTCTGGAATCATTACATAACAAAGCATTGTAGCGTATGGTACCGGTGTTTGCTGGCATGCAGACAACATCCATTCCTTATCGCTCTTTGTTATCCTCAGGAGAGTGATATCATTCACGGTCACCTGGTTGAAATGGGGCGATTTTATTAAGGGGACATTCAGAGGTGCCCGTTCCTGCTCTGCTGAACAGAAATGTTCCCCGTTGTTAGCCACGCGGTGGGGGGAGGGGTGAAGTGATCATCCCAGAGAATTGAGTGTGGGGGAGGGAGGGGGGTTAGTTGGGTTTGTGCTGCATGTTAACCCGGAAACCGCAGCCCCTCCTTTTACATTGCAAACCCATTTTAAATGGCCAACCCAATTCATGCTTGATATGGGAAATGAGG
Organism: Trachemys scripta elegans; assembly: GCF_013100865.1. Taxonomy (NCBI): domain Eukaryota; kingdom Metazoa; phylum Chordata; order Testudines; family Emydidae; genus Trachemys; species Trachemys scripta. The sequence continues at coordinate 77,072,134 of NC_048301.1, read as the reverse complement.
GCGCTGCTGTTTGAAACCATTCCCACATGTTAAGAAGGTTAAAAAAAGCCAAAAGACTGTGGCTTACCATGGCTGCCTGCAAGCCAAAATCTGTTGCCTGGCACTGCATGAGTGATCTCTCACACAAAACCAGCAGGCCCTCACTATAAGAGGAAAAATGCGCTCTTGTAATGAAAGCACATGTGCTGTGTAATGTGAACAGCAAAATTTAATGTGAAAGAGTGTACCCATTGTTCTCTAAAATGTGTCTTTTTTAACCACCTCTCCCTTCTCCTCCACCAGCTGCAAATGTTTCTCCTTCATAGAGGCTAGTGAAGATTAGAAAGAGAAAACGGAGGATGCGGGACGATATGTTCACGGAGCTCCAGATGTCCTCCCACGCTGAAAGAGCACAGCAGAATGCGTGGAGGCAGTCCATGTCAGACTTCAGAAAAGCACAATATGAACGAGAGGAGAGATGGCGGGCTGAATCGCGGGATGAACAGAGCAAGTTGCTGGCTGAAGATAATAGGTGGCGTCAGCTTGCAGACAGAAGGCAAGAGTCGATGCTCCGGCTGCTGGAGCATCAAACTGATATGCTCCAGCATATGGTTGAGCTGCAGGAAAGGCAGCAGGAGCAGAGACCGCCGCTACAGCCCCTGTGTAACCAACAGTCCTCCTCCCCAAGTTCCATAGCCTCCTCACCCAGACGCCCAAGAACACGGTGGGGGGGCCTCCAGCCACCCAGTCACTCCACCCCAGATGATTGCCCGAGCATCAGAAAGCTGGCCTTCAATAAGAGTTAAAGTTTTAAACTGCAGTGTGTCCTTTTCCTTCCCTCCTCCCCTACCCATGCCGGGCTACCTTTGCAATTATCCCTCTAGTTGTGTGATGAATTAATAAAGAATGCATGAATGTGAAGTAACAATGACTTTATTGCCTCTGCAAGCGGTGCTCGAAGTGGGGAGGGGAGGGTGGGGTGGTTGGTTTACAGGGAAGTAGAGTGAACCGGGTGGGGGGGCGGAGGGTTCATCAAGGAGAAACAAACAGAAGTTTCACACCGTAGCCTGGCCAGTCACAAAACTCGTTTTCAAAGCTTCTCTGATGCGCACCGCGCCCTGCAGTGCTCCTCTAACCACCCTGGTGTCTGGATGTGCATAATTAGCGGCCAGGCGATTTGCCTCAACCTCCCACCCCTCCATAAATGTCTCCCCCTTACTCTCACAGATATTGTGGAGTGCACAGCAAGCAGCAATAACAATGGGGATATTCTTTTCGCTGAGGTCTGAGCGAGTCAGTAAGCTGTGCCAGCGTGCTTTTAAACGTCCAAATGCACATTCCACCACCATTCGGCACATGCTCAGCCTGTAGTTGAACAGGTCATGACTCCTGTCCAGGCTGCCTGTGTACGGCTTCATGAGCCATAGCATTAAAGGGTAGGCTGGGTCCCCAAGGATCACGATAGGCATTTCAGCATCCCCAATGGTTACTTTCTGGTCTGGGAAGAAAGTCCCGTCCTCCAGCTTTCGAAACAGAGCAGAGTGCCTGAAGACACGAGCATCATGTACCTTTCCCGGCCATCCCACGTTGATGTTGGTGAAATGTCCCTTGTGATCCACCAGGGCTTGCAGCAGCATTGAAAAGTACCTCTTGCGGTTTATGTACTCGGTGGCTTGGTGCTCCGGTGCCAAGATAGGGATATGGGTTCCATCTATGGCCCCACCACAGTTTGGGAATCCCATTGCAGCAAAGCCATCCACTATGGCCTGCACGTTTCCCAGAGTCACTACCCTTGATATCACCAGGTCTTTCATTGCCCTGGCAACTTGGATCACAGCAGCCCCCACAGTAGATTTACCCACTCCAAATTGATTCCCAACTGGCGTTCAAGCTTCCACAGGGCTATCGCCACTCGCTTCTCAACTGTGAGGGCTGCTTTCATCCTGGTATTCTGGCGCTTCAGGGCAGGGGAAAGCAAGTCACAAAGTTCCATGAAAGTGCCCTTACGTATGCGAAAGTTTCGCAGCCATTGGGAATCGTCCCACACCTGCAGCACGATGCGGTCCCACCAGTCTGTGCTTGTTTCCCGTGCCCAGAATTGGCGTTCCACGGCATGAACCTGCCCCAGTAACACCATGATTTCCACATTGCTGGGGCCTGTGCCTTGTGAGAGGTCTATGTCCATGTCAATTTCCTCATCACTCTCGTCGCCGCGCTGCAATCGCCTCCTCGGCTGGTCCGGTTTTCGCTTTGGCATGTCCTGGCTCTGCATATACTCCAGGACAATGTGCGTGGTGTTCACAGTGCTCATAATTGCCGCAGTGATCTGAGCGGGCTCCATGATCCCAGTGCTAGCTATGGCGCCTGGTCTGAGAAAAGGCGCGAAACTAGTATCTGACGGACTAGGAGAAGGAGGGAGGAAGGGAGGGAGGGAAGGAGGGCCGAGTGACGACATGGCGTACAGGTACAGGGAATTAAAATCAAGAAAGGTGGCTATGCATCAGGGAGAAACACAAACAACTGTCACACAGAATGCCCCCCACCCCAAGATTAAACTCAAAACCCTGGGTTTAGCAGGCCGTTGATTTCACGGAGGGAGGGGAAGCAAATGAATACAGAACAAATCTATTTTTTACATCTTAAGCTGGCAGCCGACGGTGCAGCATGACTGATAGCCACTGCAGTACGACGATGACGGATACCAGTCGTAATATACCATCTTCTGCCAAAAGGCAAGGGGCTGCTGCTGTGTAGCAATGCAGCCCCACATCTGCCAGCCCCACATCTGCCAGCACCCAGATCGCCCTCGGCCTCTTCTGGGTGCTTAGCAGAAAATACTGGGCAATTGGCAGAAAATAGCATACTACAACTGATAGCCATCATCATCGAGACAGCTGCATGTCTGCCCAGGTGCCCATGATTGACAGCCACTGCAGTATGATGACGACAGATACCAATCGTAATATACCATCTTCTACCAAAAGGCAAGGGGCTGGTGCAATGCAGCTCTACGGCTGCCAGCCCCACGGCTACCAGTCATGCTGCATCATCTACCACCAAAAGGCAGTTAATTGCTGCTGCTGTGTAGCAATGCAGTACCACGTCTGCCGGCACCCAGATGACATATGGTGACGGTGAGCTGATCTGAGCGGGCTCCATGCTTGCCATGGTATGTTGTCTGCACAGGTAACCCAGGTAAAAAGGCGCAAATCTATTGTCTGCCAGTGCTCAGACGGAGGGGGAGGAGACTGACGACATGTACCCAGAACCCCCCGCGACACTGTTTTGCATCATTCAGGCATTGGGATTTCAACCCAGAATTCCAATGGGCAGCGGAGACTGCGGGAACTGTGGGATAGCTACCCATAGTGCAATGCTCCGGAAGTCGACGCTAGCCTCGGTACTTTGGGCACGATCCGCCGACTAGAGCACTTAGAGCATTTTATGTGGGGACACACACAATCGGCTGTATACAACCGATTTCTATAAAACCGGCTTCTATAAATTCGACCTAATTTCGTAGTGTAGACATACCCTTAGAGTATGTCTATATTGCAATCAAAGGTATGACTACAGCATGTGTAGACATATCCAAATTAGGTTTAATCTAGCTAGTGCTAGTAACAATATCAAGGAGTTTCAGAGAAATCAGAGATGAGAAAGACCTAGCAGATTGTCTATTCCATCCTCTGCCCCATACTCTCCCAGGCCGATACATGAGAAGCACTGGAGCATTATGCACACTGAAAGACAAGTATTTTCGTCACACTCAGAGGTCTGGTCTACATGGGAGGGCATCGGGCGAATCGATCTACGTTATGCAACTTCAGCTATGTGAATAACGTAGCTGAAGTCGACGTACTTAGACCTACTCACCGCAGTGTCTTCACTGCGGTGAGTTGACTGCTGCCGCTCCCCGGTCGACTCCACTTGCACCTCTCGTGGCGGTGGAGTACAGGAGTTGCCAGGAGAGCACTCAAGGATTGATTTATCATGTCTAGACTAGACACGATAAATCGATCCCTGCTGGATCGATCGCTGCCCGCCGATCCGGTGGGTAGTGTAGACATACCCAGAAGGGAATGCTTCCTTGTAGTTAGTGAGAGCAAATCCTTAGGAAGATACTTCTGTAGTTACAAAATGCCAGTACTCCTTCATGAAGATATGAAGAACATGTTTTCTTCTGTATTATATGCCCATGTCTATGGATTATTGTTATAGGTGTTCCTATAACTTCAGGAAGGAGGAAACCCCCTTGCATTTCATAGATGACATAAAAATGACAATCTTAAAACAAAATAGAAATAACAAATAGCAGTCATCCTTACATTCTGTAGACAAATAGCTAGACATCCATGTTTTTGCTAACTAGAATTAGCTAGCGCAACACTACTTATTAATGAATAACACAGCTTCAACCCAATGACTTCCTGTTTAATTTAGATGTACTTAACAAAGAATTTGGCCATCTAATAACTTCACGATAATCATTATACTGCACACTCTGGCCTCTCAGAAATTCACAGTGGGGACGGGGTAGAACTCAGATTGTTGTGTTCCAAAAGTAAATAAGGATCTCCATTAGTTATTAGCTGTATAGGGTTTATGACTACAGTTGAGCAGTACTGATTCTATCCAACAGAGGGAAGGAGTGCAACTGCACAACTATACATTTCATTATAAAGCACACACTAACTCTTCAGCGCAATTCCCTCTGAATTGATTAAATGATTAACTTAGAACATAACAGAAACACATTTTGCTTTTAAGACATTATGCAATTTTTCAATATTCTTGAAGGGCGTATGTCTTATTCTGTGTTTGTAAAGCATTACGCAAATTTATGCTGCAATATAAATTAGTTTTAATAATAATTATTATTTTAATTAAGTGCTAGATTCCATTTAATAATATTAACCTGGAGTATTAAATTGCACAGCTGTTGGGTCTCAATAAAAATCTGAATTGGGTCTAATGGAACTGAAGTCTCATTTTCAACCTTTCTGGTAGTTTACCACATTGCCAACATATCATCATAACCAATCTGAAAATCAACCCCTTTGGGTTAATATGCACAATGTTCAGTTCATAGATCGTGAAAGGGTATAAACTAATTGTCATGTTTAAAAAGTTAAAAATTTCTAACTCGGTTTCTGTCATCCGTCAAATTGGATAAATGCAGTGTTGTTGTAGCTGTGTTGGTCCCAGGATATTAGAGAGACAAGGGGGGTGAGGTAATATCTTTTATTGGTCCAACTTCTGTTGGTGAGAGAGACAAGCTTTCGAGCTTTCACAGAGCTGAAGAATAACTCTGTGTAAGCTTGAAAGCTTGTCTCTCCCATCAACAGAAGTTGGTCCAATAATAATAATAATTAAAAAAAAAAACAGAGCCAGTTAACTTTTTTTTTCTAATAAGCAGTTTTAAATCAAATCTGCCAAGCAAGAGCAGCAATAAGGGCATCAGTAACATGTCATTAATAATTTAAATAATTGGTTTATATGAAAAGAGGTGGAGACTTCAGTGGAAGCAGGAGGAGGTGTATAACTAAGTTTCTCTGCAATATTCTGAATTGAAGTCAAAGGAGTTTGAGTTTCACGTAAATGCTGCAAAATATTTTATGCAAAGGCTGGGATAGGTTTCAACAGAAAAAAAGAGCCAGAGCCAGAGCATGTTATGCACTCCCACCATTAAAATCGTCTAGACACTCTAGATCGAAAGATTATTTCTCAGAAGTATTTGAACACACTACTGCTTCATTTTGCTCCACTAGAGTAGAGCAAAGTAATCATAAACTGTTTATTCACTGAAATTAGCCCTTTATCCTGTCTGCTAACTGTTCATACAACAATTGCCAATTTTCTTATTTGATTTCTTAGTTGTAATAACTATTTTTCCAAAACATTTATTATTATTATTATTATTTTATTAAATAAATAAATAATGGCACTTCACGAATCCATTAGTATTTATTGTGTGTGATTGGTCACATAAATCACATGGTACCATTTCTGTTCCCTAAGTGGATGAACTATGCTTTGCAGATCAGAGGCACACCAAGATAAGTCACTGGGGCTTTGAATCCCTTTGGTAGAGGGAAAGAGAGAGATTGCAGGCCTAGGAAACTTTAGACATTTCAAATATATTCCTGTCCTCAAGAAAGAGTACTTTGGCTGTGTACATGGATGTCAGATTTAAAATCGGCTGTGTTCCCTTACTGAGGGGCAAAGAGACACTGGTAGCAGACTTCACATTTGCTTTGTTTTTGTCACACTGACACTTTTGATGTGAATAATATTATCAATTGCATGTGAACATCCCTAACTGTGCATGAACTCACATAATCACATTCATGGGTGAAGTCTCCCCAACATGTATTTATATTCTCATAAATGAGTTGTTTGAATATTGATTAAATAAACCAACAAAAAGTGGCACAAAGATGGCAAAACTCCCACTAATTTCAATAAGCAAAGATAGCACTCCTTGTCTTTCGGTGTGCATAATGCTTTACTAAGCAAATAAAGAGCTACATACCAGTGTTAAATAATAACACTACTTCCTAAATTTCATTACTTTCAGAACCTTCCAAGCTAGCTATGAGCCTTCGACAAAGCATACTCATCAGTACCCATACATAGTCTAAAGAGAACAAAAGAAATAACCTCTTCACCAGAACACCATCTTAAAGGGGCCCAGATGCGTCCCAACTCTACCATAGCATTCTTTGAAGAACCACATCAGAAGAAAACTCAACAGTTCTCAAAAATTACAGTGTAAGATTAAACCTGGTGTGGAACAGAAAACTGACTTCTTGTTCTTAGTAGGGGGCCTCATCACACCTAGAGGAGGATGAAGATCTCATTGACTCATGCAGACTTTCCTGCATTTTACATCCTGGTAAAGACGCACCTGTAATAAGTGCTATATAAATGACAATAGAGATAATGATAAAGCATATAACCTAATTCTTACTTGCTCTTTTAAGTATAAAGTTTCCTGGGAGTTGCCTTTGCCCCAAGAGGAAACAACAGAGTGATTCATTGTGGATGAAGTTCAGGGCCTGCCCAAGCAAAGGACTGGGGAAGCAAGTTCTGCTAGCTCTGTTGTGAAACCAATAGGCTTGGAACCACTTAGACTAGTCTAGCATCTGCAAGGGAAAAGAGGCTCAAATACTCCAAAAAATTAGGAAACAAGGCACAGAACAAAATGAAAGAAAACTGGGCCAGATTCTGCTCTCACTTTCAATTGCATAAATATGGTGTAGTCAATGGAGTTGCTCCAGTTTTAAAACAGTGTAACAGAAACTAAACTAAGTTGTATATATTGTTTACCAATAAAGTTGCTGCTTCAAACAACTGGAAACATTGGAATTTTTTCCAAACCACTCAAAACACTCATCCAAATTAAGGAGTAATGGCTAGAGCCCTACCAATTTCATGGCCATGAAAAACGTGTTAGCCCTCCCCCGTGAAATCTGATCTCCCCCGCTGCTGGGAGCCCTGGAGCTCCTAGCTGCACTTGGGAGGGACAGGAGTTGTCCTTCTCCTGCATGGCCGCTCTTGGTAGGGTGATCAGACCCACCTCCAGAGGCAGCACAGAAATGAGGGTGGCACACACACACACACACACACACACACACACACTCCTGCTGCAGCTCTAGGTGCCGAGCTCAGGGCAGCCCAGAATTGGGGGCTTCCTCTTCTGCTCCAGCCAGGGCAGCCTGGGTTCAGGGCTTCCGTCCCCCTGCCACTCCAGCTGGGGTTGGGGCTACCAGGGTTCGAGGCTTCTTCCCCTGTGGCTCCTGCTGGGGCTCAGGGTAACCTGGTAGGGGCTTTTTCCCTGGTGCTTCTTCAGGGGCTGGGGCACCCATTTTTTCTGGGTGGGGGGAGGCAAATTGGCAGGGCGTGACTGCCTTAATCTGTCCCTAGCATGGATTAGCAGCTAGGAATCCCCAGATGGGGTGCTCCCAGTAGCATGGGGGAGGTCCTACCCATCTCCACCTCCGGGAACCTCCTCTAACTTCAGGAAGCTGGGAGGGTGATGCACTCAGAACCCAGCTCTGAAGGGAGCACAGAAGTGAGGATGGCAATCCCTACAACAACTTTGCAACCCCCTCCCCATGATCCTATTTTGGGTCAGGACCCCGAGGATTACAACACCATGAAATTTCATATATAAATATTTGAAATCATGAAATTGACCAATTTTAAAACCCTCTGGCCATGAAATTGACCAGAAAGGACGGTGAATTTGGTAGGAACCTAGTAATCAGCACGAGCCATTTTTAAGGTATCAGCGCATTTTTAAAAAAGTACCTGAAACCTTTTCAGCATTTTTTGTTTAAAGACACGCCTATAAATTCAATAACAATTTTTTTCTCTTCAAATTCTCTACAAAAATAATAATTCTTTGGCTGAAACCTTGCAACATGGTGCCAAATTTCAGCTTGCAACAGATATTAATCATGACTAAGTAAGTATAAAAGAAGAATCCCAAATGATGCTAACAGCAGCAGTTTAGAAGAGGAAATGCAGACATAAACCTGAACTATGATGGAACTAGCATGTATTTGTTTAAAGTGTAGTTTTGATTATTGAGATTTCTGTTAAGACAACTCTTAACCTGTAAAAACTCTCCCTGCCACAAACACTGGGCTTGACTCTGGGAATGGCTGAGAGCCTGGAACTCTCAGCAGAAGAGTTATAAAAGAACAGTACCTGCCAGGCTCATACCCATAATCCGTAATGGTATTAACCATATCCCACACGTGACCAGGGAGTGACCTATAAAACATCCAACTATCTATAAATTATCTCAAGCATTCTGAAAGCTCATGATTTTACCATGAGTCTCACAACAACAGGTTTCAGGGTAGCAGCCGTGTTAGTCTGTATCCTCAAAAAGAACAGGAGTACTTGTGGCACCTTAGAGACTAGCAAATTTATTAGAGCATAAGCTTTCTTCGGATGCATTCGAAGAAGTGGGTTGTAGCCCATGAAAGCTTATGCTGTAATAAATTTGTTAGTCTCTAAGGTGCCACAAGTACTCCTGTTCTTTTTCACAACAACAGGTTATATTCTTCAAGCTCTTGCTCCTGGAAGCAAGTGATTAGGTGAGAATCTCAGCTTTCATGTAAAAGAAATGTGCTGACTTTTTAGAAATCTCTGATTAATGTAGACCCTGAAGATAGGTATGTCACTTCCCCTCCCCTCCCTTTATCTTAACCCTCTTTACTTACTTTGTATATTATGATGAATCTAGTATTTTGATATATTTGTTATATTTGGAAAAATTGTTAAAAATATAAATATAATTATCTAGTCCTCTTGGTTGAAAAGAAAATCTTGAAAACCTAGAGAAAGCACACTCTAAAGGTTCATAAACCAGAAGGCCAATTAAAAGAACCAACAATGTATTTATTTATTTTTAAATGTCATTATTTTTAAGCCCAGATTCATGTGTTTTGGGTTTTCTCTGGGGATTGGGGTAATTGGACTCATGTTTTATGAACACTTGGATTCCTCAATACTGTATCTCATTTATGTATTACAGAATAAATTGTCTGTTGGTTAAAGGAAATGGATTGACAAGTCTGGAGACAAGTTCTTCACATAAATCTAGAACAAGTACAGAGTGGGCAACAGCAGAAGAAGATCTGTGAACACCAGACCTAGCCTATGCTAGAATAATTGTAAAGGTGAGGATTGTCATTCTTTCTTTACACACATTCAGTGAGATCTAGCAAACTCATTTTATAAAGATCTCCAAGGAGTGTTTTCCCCCTCTACCTCCTAATATAGGCTGTTTTATAAATTATACGGCACTGACTAGTGTGTATGTCCTTGTTGAACCTCATCAGCTTTCTTTTAGCCCTATCCTCCAATTTGTCTAGGTCACTCTAGAACCTATCCCTACCCTCCAGCATATCTACCTCTTCCCACAGCTTAGTGTCATCTGCAAACTTGCTGAGGGTGCAATCCATCCCATCATCCACATCATTAATGAAGATCTGAATAAAACCGGCCCCAGGAAAGACCTCTGTGGCACTACACTTGATATCAACTGCCAACTAGACATCCAGCCCTTGATCACTCCCCGTTGAGCCTGACGATTTAGCCAGCTTCCTATCCACCTTACAGTGCATTCATCCAATCCATACTTTTTTTCACTTGCCGGCAAGAACGCTGTGGGACACCATATCAAAAGTTTTGTTATAGTCAAGATAGATCATGTCCATGGTTTTCCCATATCCACAGAGCCAGTTATCTCATCATAGAAGGCAATCAGGTTAGTTAGGCATGACTTGCCCTTGGTGAATCCATGTTGATTGTTACTGATCACCTTCCTCTCCTCCAAGTGCTTCAAAATGGATTCCTTGAGGACATGCTCCATGATTTTTCCAGGGACTGAGGTGAGGCTGACTGGTTTGTAGTTCCCCAGATTCTCCTTCTTCCCTTTTTTAAAGATGGGCACTATATTTGCCTTTTTCCAATCCTCCGGGACCTCCCCTGATTGCCACGAGTTTTCAAAGATAATGGCCAATGGCTCTGCAATCACATCAACCAAGTCCCTCGGCACCCTTGGCCCCATGGACTTGTGCATGTGCAGCTTGTCTAAATAGTCCTTAACCAGTTCTTTCATCACTGAAGGCTGCTCACCTCCTCCCCTTACTGTGCTGCCCAGTGCAGCAGTCTGGGAGCTGGCCTTGTCTGTGAAGATTGAGGCAAAGAAAGCATTGAGTACTTCAGCTTTTCCACATCATCTGTTACTAAGTTGCCTCCCACATTCAGTAAGGGTACCACACTTTCCCTGACCTTCTTCTTGTTGCTAATATACCTGTAGAAATCCTTCTTGTTACCCTTCACATCCCTTGCTAGCTGCAACTCCAATTGTGGTTTGGCCTTCCTGATTACATTCTTAAACGATATTTTTATACTCCTCCCTAGTCATTTGTCCGAGTTTCCTCTTCTTGTAAACTTCCTTTTGGTGCTTAAACTCACAGAAGATTTCTCTGTTAAGGCAAGCTGGTTGCCTGCCATATTTATTATTCTTTCTGCACATCGGGATGGTTTGCTCCTGTGCTCTCAATAAGGCTTCTTTGAAATACAGCCAGCTCTCCTGGACTCCTTTCCCCCTTATATTAGCCTCTCAGGGGATCCTGCCCATTAGTTCCCTGAGGGAGTCAAAGTCTGCTTTTCTGAAGTCCAGGGTCCATATTCTGCTGCTCTCCTTTCTTCCTTTTGTCAGGATCCTGAACTATCTCACGGTCACTGCACCCTCCTCCTTGTGTTTCCTCCTGGTATCCCTCTTCCCCACTTACCTCCAGGCTTAGGTCACCATCTCCTGGTGAACCTAGTTTAAAGCCCTCCTCACTAGGTTAGCAAGCCTGCCTGTGAAGATGTCCTTCCCTCTCTTCATCAGGTGGATTCCATCTCTTCTTAGCAGTCTTTCTTCCTGGAACAAGAATGGTCGAAGAATCCAAAGCCCTCTCTCCGACACCACCTGCGTAATTACACATTTACTTCCAAAATTCGATGGTCCCTACCTGGGCTTTTTCCTTCAACAGGGAGGATGGACGAGAACACGACTTGCACCTCAAATTCTATCCCATGTTCCTCTATGAAGTTCCAAGTGGTCAGAGAATGCATAATAGTGATAAATGTATTTTTACTAAGTAGCCATGGATATGTTACAATATATAAAATGCTATGGATGGCCACCACCAATGGCTCTGGTACACTTGGCACACTTGTGAATGAAGTAATCCACATAACATATGTAATAGCTACTGAGCTATGCTCACCAAATACCAGCATCACGTGTGGATGAAGAGAGATACTGGGTTTCTATATAGATTCCAACATACAAGGATATCATTGATTTACAGTACTGTGGTGCAGCTCTGGCCGGGTTATTTAAGCAAACAAAAAATGTCTCCTTAAGAACTGGTTTATTTCTCCGCTCAGTCACATAAGAGAGAAATAGAGCTAATGCTATGGACTTACAGTGCTTTATGCATTCTGACAAACCAAATGAGGTTTGTCAGGATGGGCTCTAGGCAGCACAGAACTGCTGCAATTTTACATCTCATTGATTACCAGAATGGGAATTGTGAACAGTTCTCCAATTTCCACACAATATCAAAAATACTCTTTGCAGACCAAAAATACACAAAGGCTTCCAGAGACAGACAATAAAGGGAAGCAACTGTGTACAGTATTGTTTTTTGTGTGTGTCTGAGTCAAGCCCATCTGACCTTTATATAGGCTAATAATAAAGCAATAAGGTGACACACAGCAGAGGGTGTCATTCTGGGAGTAGTTCTGGAATGGGTTGTATAGAACAAAAGGGCAGTACGATGCCCCTAGGCTCCAGGGATACTTTTATTTTTGAAAAGTGCATCCTGTGTATCACTGGCATAGCAGCATTGCACAGACTGTGGGAATGCACAAATCAAAACAAAGAATATTGAAATAATGACAAAGGGATGACAAAGCCATTTGAAAAAATAAGTTTTTTTTTTATTACTGCTACATTGTCTCAATCACCAGCTGCTCTGAACTTTGGTTTTATTTTTTTGACAAAATGGCCAGGGAACCAAGTAACTTTTATTTATTTATTTTTATTAAAAAGATCACAACTCTATTCTCTTCTGGCATTGTGAATTATTAATTATTATTATTATTACTGGTTACATCAACCATGGGCCATAGAAAGTTGTTGTTAAATGAGGAAAGGGCTAAAGTTCTGAGCATGGCAAATGGAAAAAAAAATTCCAGAAAAAGTCCCCGGTAGGGCAAAGAAATGCCATGTTATTCAAATGACATTATATACGCTGATGTGTGTTAAGCAAGCTATGATATCCACTAACACTGGAAAGTGCTCAGCAAACTTCCACTGGCTTCAGTGGGACTGAAGAGCCTTCAGCATGTTGTAGAATCGGGCCCTTAATAATTGGGCTGACTCAGGGCTTAATCCTGTGAGGTGCTGAGCACCTTCACCTCCTGCTAAACCCAGCAGGATCAAACAATGAGCCACTTTTTGCAACCACCATGGCAAGAAGAGAGGTGATTTAAATAACAGAAGGGCCCGAGACTAATACAATAGATATTATATCTATCACCATGGCAGGCAGGCTGGGCAGTCCAACAGATTAGACTGGAAGCCAGGGGATCTGGATTCTATTCTCAGCTCTGCCTCTATCCTTGGGGAAATCAGTACATTCTTCCTGTCTCCATCTGTACTTTTAAAAAATGGGCCCAATTATATTTACCTTCCTTTGTAAAGTGCTTTGAAAATGATGGATGCAAATTAGATGGATTCATACAATTTTGGGCCAGAAAGGACCATTGTGATCATCTAGCCTGATCTCCTATAAAATACAGGCTATAGAATCTCACTCATTCATATCCACATCAAGTCAATAACTTCTGCAGCTAGGGCACATGTTTCAGAAAGACATCCATCCTAGAGTTAAAGGCTTCAAGAGATATGGAATCCACCACAAGCCTTGGTAATTTGTGCCAATGGTTAATTACCCTGACTGTTAAAAGAATGTGCCTTATTTTTTTATGTAATTATTATACATATGATATATATATCTATCTATCCCCATGGCAGATGGGCACTTTCAATGTACTTTGGATCAGGTCAGGAATGCTAAAATATTTAATAGATAAATTAAATAAGACACCATAAGAGGATGATACACATTCTGCCCACACCAAAACTACTAGACATCATTCCTAATCCTGTTCTTATGAAAGACAATTCAAATACTCCCAGTGACTCCAAAGGGAGCAAGTGGGGACCCCATATTAACTCAAATTAACACAACAGAACATAATTAAAAGCAAACAACACTAAATATTCCCAGCCCAAAATCCCCAAACCACCAGAGAAAGGAATGAAGCCACCGAAAGTCATCCTCATCTACTCCCATTAGGGCTTGAAGGCAGATAATAGATCTAATAGAATGAGCATTCACATCAGTGAAGATTCTGTGGAATACACAGGTTCATACCCATATTGATATAGGAGAGATGAAACACTTAAGATACTCAGAGTTGCTCTGCCAAAAGCTTAGTTCTCCATAGTCTTAAACAGAAAATGCAAGAGTAGGTTTTGCTATATAACACCCGGAGGCAAACAAATATTACTGCTCCATCTTTCAGATGAAGAAGCTGAGGCACAGAGATGTGAAGTGACATGACTAAGGTCCAACAGGATGTCTGTGGCAGAGCCAGGAATAGACCTTAAATCTCCTGATTCCGGGCCAAAAAATAATCCAATTAAAAGATAAAAATAATGTTACCCTATGTTAATAATCAATAAATTGAGCACCTTTTTTCTACAATAAGGGAAAACTTGTTCACAAAAGCTTGTTTGCTGTGCAGAAACAGGGGGTATTAAAAGCTTTTTGTGACAACGGTGACTTACTCGCTGGTCACCACCAGCTTCTACTGTGGTTTCTTTAGGCCAGGTATAAAATCAATGGAACAATTAAGGGACTTCTGTTGCTATTGTACCTTTCACCTGGGACTTCATGCAATAATACTACTTCACCTCATTATAAGTGTAATGCAGCCTGGAGCATAAAATCCCATTTTCTACATGGTTACTTTGTCTTTCTCTAAAAAGTATATAGACAATGCAACTGTACCACCAGCAGCAGATAAAAACATTGACAAAGTAAATTGAAAACAGGGTTTTCTTTCCCCCTTTACGTTGCTATATTGTCATAGTTTATAATAGCAATAATGACCTCTAGGTTGGCCATTCTTCATAGTTAGTAACCAGCTGGGTTAAGGTTCCTCAAGGGCTGTAGTCAGTCATTAGCTACCATGAAAGGCCTGACCTGGTGTCATTGTTATTGCTTAAGTACTGTACACACTGGCAAACTGAAATTTGAGTCATATCTATATTATGTAGATAGTACTCAAAATGACCAATAGGCAATATGTTACTCAATGTCTGTGTATACAACTGAAGAAGCTATAGTGAAATGTATATCTGCAGGATGACATGCAGGCAAGACCCATACATTTAACACAACTATTATTAAATTTGTCTCCTCTCTTACTATTATGCAAAATATTAAGAGAGTCATAATAGTTTTCCTTCCTTCTACAACAAACTGAATAGGTAATAGCTAGATTATGAGTTCCTGGGGGCAGGGGCTGTGTCTGCTTTCCTGTTTGGAAAGCATCTAGCATATTATGAGCACTTCTGAATGTAAATAATGCAGCAACCTACGACAGATATTCTCAAATTAATACACTTCTGCATCTGAATTTTCAGGTTACTGCTTATTGTCTACAAAGTATTATTGAGGGGGCTTGTAATAGTTAATATATTTATTCCTGACTTTGTGCTTACAATAGAAAGAATGGTCTTGTGGTGTCTGAGAGCCAGGAGATCTGGATTATATTCAAGGCTCTTCCACAGAATTCCTGATTCTTTGGAGTAAGTCATTTAGAGTCAAATTTTCAAAAGGGGCCTCTAATTTTGGGGGCTTTGGGTTTTGTGTGTCCACTCTTGGAAGCTTAGAGACCTGCATTTAAGTTGTGCTGAGCTCCCACTGATTTCCATAAGAGTAATATGTGCTCAGCGCTTTTGAAATTCAGGCCTTGAAGGTGTCTACAGACCAAGGAACACAAACTTAGATGACACTTTTGAAAATATGGGCTTTAACCTCGCTGTGCCTCAGTTCCCTATCTTTAAAATGGAAATAACAATTCTTACCTACTTCATAGGAGTTATAGGCTTAATTAGTTAACATCTGTAAAACACTTTGGGATCCTCAGACAGTAGAGCCTATAGAAATGCTAATTATTATTATTATATTGTTGCATATTATTGTTACTTCCTATTTCATTTATATATATATAAATATATAGAATATTGTATTCTACAGCTAAAGATATATATATATATCTATCTTTAGCTGTAGAATACAATACCATCCTTGATGCAGATCTACTACTCCCATAAGTGCTCATGGGAATCATGCTGAGGGGAGAATGGACCCTTTAGAATAATGTTTAAAAGGTTTTTGGCAAAAATAGAACTTTCCCCCCAAACTCAGACAGTTATATGGGTGAAAGATGCTGGGATTAAAGTTCTCTTTCACAGAGCAAATACCATCCTGGACAACAACAGTGCCAGCTACTCACTGCACACCCTGCCCCCATCCATGACAAGAAGCGGCCATCACTGGGGTTGAAATGAAAACTCTTTTGATGTGGCTATGGAGGGGTGTATTGCTTGTATTTGAAGAAGGTTGAAAGAGGTAGCTGAAAATACTGAATCAGCTATTTCAGATACATGTTCCATAGTAGCCAAATCCAGCAGCATCACATAATGGAGTAGAAAAGCAATAGTCTCTTTACATGCATCTGAGGTAGCTGCACCTGGAAAATTGCATTACTTCTGGGTACCTCATTACCAAACAGAAGGAATTAATAAAAGAGCTACAGCAATGATCAGGAAACTGGAGGTACTGACCTATGAGGAAAGATTGGAAGAGCTAAATAAATCTAGCAAGGTCAAGTGACAACTGAGAGGGAACATTATCATTTATACAAAAGGGAAGGGCATAAACATCAAAAAGAGAGAGGAATTATTTAGTGTGATATAAGGAGGATGAGAATAAAAAAAACTAGGAGCAAATGGATGAAATAAAGAAAGAAAAATGTAGGCTGAATATTAGGAAAACTTTCTTAAGAGTAAGATCTATCAGGCTGTGAAATAATCTTTTGAGGGGAGTGGTGTTAGACCTATTGCTTGGAACTGTTAAAAGTAGAGTAGATAAAGCACAAGACAGATAGAAACAATCATTCACTGTCCTCAACACCCCAGCGTACTAGATAATCTAAATATGTCTTTATTTAGATCTCTAATTTCTCTGAGAATGTTCCCTCTAGTCAATTGTTTTTGAATATCACTGTGTTTCAGCACTCTTACAGAAGCCATCAAAACATATAATTTTGTGACCTTGTTTCTCTTATCTTTCCCTCTACTTTAAATAAAGAGCTTATGTAATCACTGTATTTATGCTAATGTTTTTGTACTTGACTCATTTTCTATCTCTGAAAACTTCTTTTATGCAGTCACTAGCCAGGACATTTAGCATTTTTCCTGCAAAATGCAGCCCTTCTGCACTCATCTGATTTTTTTTATAAGGTCACCCATCACCGTGGTATCTTAGTGACCTTATAAAAATCTGGATAGATAGAAGGATGAAGAAAGGCTTGGGCAGAAAAACTGCTAAATGCCATGACTGTCTTCCATCCACCAACACGCACATACACTTTTCTTTAAAATACAAAAGACCAATGCTGCACTCAAAAGCTTTCTAAAAGGTGAGGGAAAAGGTCTATAGAACTGTAAATATGTGATATAGAAGATTCCATGCTAAATGCAACTATAGGAAGCAGGACCCAAAAGCTTTTGATATCATAGGAAAATAAATAGTTATCTCTGCATGGTTTTAAAAAAATCAAAATATCCTAACCTTTACTGGGAAATTGCATTTAAAATACTTGATAAGAAATACCAGGTATCTGTAAATCTTAGCTTCGGTGTTTTGAGAAGTCTCTAGTTTTAAAAAAAGAAAGCTTGGTGGTTTTCTAGATTTTAATTTGAAAAGTCACATTCATATTAAAAATAAAAGTGCAAATACATTTTGAAATGTCAAAGGCAAAGGAAGACAAAAATATATAATCCAGCAATAGTTGCAGGCATCCTGATATTACCTTTTCCTTCAACAGCTGCCCATATCATCAGTCTCAAATAAGGGTATCTTCGTCTCAAAACTAACATGAACCACTTAGACCAGGGGTCAGCAACGTTTGACACGCGGCTCACCAGGGTAAGTACCCTGGCAGCCCTGGCCAGTTTATTTACCAGGTGACGCGGCAGGTTCGGCCGAACGTGGCCCCCACTGGCCGCGGTTTGCCATCCTGGGCCAATGGGGGCAGCGAGAAGCCGCGGCCAGCACATCGCTCACCCGCACCGCTTCTCGCCGCCCCCATTGGCCCGGGACGGCGAACCGCGGCCAGTGGGAGCTGCGATCGGCTGAACCTGCCGCGTCAGCAGGTAAATAAACTGGCCTGGCCTGCCAGGGTGCTTACCCTGGCGAGCCGCGTGCCGAACGTTGCCGACCCCTGATTTAGACTGTCACCTTTTCAAAACAAAAATCACTATGTGCTTTTATGATTCTCTTGCAATGAGTATTCTGAAATACAAGAATCCTAAATCCCATTTTTCTACACACTTTCATTATTACATCTGAGTAGCAGTTTAAGGCACATAGGCCCTGATTGAACAAAGCACTTAGACATGTGCTTAACTTTAAGCATGTGCTTATGTTCATCCCTATTCAATCAAGCACGAGTGCTTGAGTCCCACTGAAAAATAAAATAAATAGAAAATGATTTGAAAATCAAATTTAGTCTTTACCAGTTATTCAGTTTGCTTTCCTTCTGCATTTTACTCAGCTTGGTCAACAAGACTAGTCGGTTTTACCTTTGGTGCTTCCATTCTCTTCTGCTCGTACAAGTTCAGTGGAAATATTTACATATGAGAATTTACTTAGGGGATGTTCAGTGTTTGCAGGATCATGGCCTTTTAAAAAAGTAATTAAATCATTTTTGCAAAAACAAACTCTAATTTTTAGACATCATTTAATTATCCTCTTAAAATCTCAAGAAACTGTTACCCTTTCCTTTTCAGCACCAGGCATATAATGGTTCTTGATTGACAGATTATGTGACCATTTCTAACCAGGCATGGGGAGGAGTCACTCTCTCTCTCTTTCTGTTTCCTAAACTGATCTAAACTGTAACTTAATCCGGTGAAAACTGACAATTGGCAGACTCCCCGCAAGAAGCCCTCAAGAATGGAAAAGCAGGGGTTTTGCATATCTAGAATTGAGTTGCAATTTGTCAGGGTTTGCACACTGGGGGAGAAGTAACAGGATAGAGAGTAATGAGAATGTTAGAAATGCAGTACTGTGATGCTGTATGTTTGAAATATGACCATTTATATAATTGTTGCTACCATTGTTATATAATTGCAACAAATCTTATACAAAGTATGTTATGTAAGGTATCAATAGAAAAGTTACAATCTATCAAACAGGACTATCCTGTTTATATGCATGTATCTAAAGTTATGAATATTGACTATGTACTTGTATTTCAAATGTGTCTGTTTCTGGGGTAACACGCACCAAGTAAAATCACATTGATGCCAGACAGCTTTGTGTTGCTGGCCCATCAAAGGCAATTGACTCTCACAACGGGTCATAGAAGAAACTCATTCCACCCAGATGGCTCTTCCTGCAGAAACCTTAGCCTTCAAGTGGCCAGTGGCTTGCTCCTGTGAGTCAGCAAGCCATGTAAGGGCATGTGACATGCTCATTTGACCCTGGACTCTCCATCTTGTGCCTGGACATTTCCACAAACTGTACTGTGGGTGCTGTTTTGGACAGTAAAATTCCATCCACATGAGAGAGAGTATAAAAGACCTTGGAACCGTCTCCATTTCTTGCTTCATTTCTCTGGACTGGATTTCTAACAAAGAAGCTCTAAACAGGGCTGATGACACCCAAGCTGTTCGGATAATTTCTAGAGAGACTTTTCCAAACTAGCAGTTTATTCCATCACTACTTCAAACCTGGTATAAAAACGTTGCAATTACTTTATCTGTATGATTTCCTTAACCATTTTAACGCTCCTTTTCTTTATAAATAAACATTTAGATTTTATTTACTAAAGGATTGGCCACAGCATGATTATTGGATAATATCTGAGTTATATATTGACCTGGCTGTGTGGCTGATCTCTTGGGATCAGAAGAACCATTTTTGTTTTTTGTTTTGTTTTTGTTTTGTTTTTAATGAAATTGCTTTTCAATAACCATTCATCATAAAGTCTTGTGTCTGGATGGTGAAATAAGTGCTGGAATGCCTAAGGGGACTGCATTTTTGATTTCTTGTTAACCAGTATGGTGAGAGAGAAGTTTACTTTTGTTATTGGATTGGTATATCTAATGGTAGAATAACCATCAGTTTGGGGGTGAGTCTGCCTTATTTCTCAAGAGTTTTTTCCTGAATTTGGTACTCTCCGCTGTGACTCACTGAGGCACAGTGACAAGGACATTCATATTGTTACAAACCTTTGGACAGCTGATCCTTCATGGTGTAGCAATATGCATAGAATGTGGATGGAGGAGCATAGGTTGCAGAAGGAAAGAGTTTGGAGGTAGCACCATGAATTCAGTCTTATATTTACGTGGCTAGAATGCTGGTGGCAATTGCAACGTCTCTGTAATAGTTTTCTTCTCAATAAAGAGCAAGTTTAGTTTTAGAAGCATGGAGTCCTTTCATGTTATTTTCCCGCACATGAAACACAGAGGAGACACTATATTCAATAGTGTAGTTTGTCAGAACTTCACAGCAGCAGAGAGGATAGAGCTCCAATCCTCCTCCCATGCCCAGACCCCTACCAACTACATGAACTAAAGCGGAATCTCAATTACCTCTTAGTAACCTATGTTTTCTTGATACTTTACTCTTGGGGGAATTCTGCACCACTGCGCAATGCAGAATTTTGCAGAAATTAACATTGTGCATGCAGAATTCCACCCCCCCCCCAAAATGGGCTTGAGTGCTATTAGCTACCACCAGAGTCCAACTCTCACATAGAAGACATTGCTGGGGGGAAGGAGAGAGAGCTGGAGGGTTCCTGGCAGCCACAGTTCCCAGCATGCCCTGAGGGAAGGAGAGGGTGGTTAGGGTTACCATCCATCCGGGTTTCCCCGTACATGTCCGGCTTTTACAGCGTTAAATGGCCGTCCGGGAGGAGATTTCTAATCAAGTAGAAATGTCTGGGATTTCCCCCTTCCCCTCATGCGGAGTGCGGCGCGGCTGATTGGACGCCTGGCCTGATTGAAAGCCGCTTGCAGCCACTAGGGCCTCTAGCAGCCAGAGTCCCTCCCCCTCCCCCGCTCTCTCCTCCCCCACAGAGCAGTGCGGCAGTGTTTGATTGCACGTGGAGCTTGCATTTCTCCCTCTGCCAGGTGAGTGGGGGGAGCAGGGCAGGCGGTGGGGGTGTGTAGAGGCTGCAGGGGCAGGGCAGGCAGGGGGCGCAGAGGCTGCAGGGCGAGTGGGGAGCAGGGGGCACAGAGGCTGCAGGGGCAGGGGGCTGCAGAGGCTGCAGGGCGAGTGGGGAGCAGGGGGCAGAGAGGCTGCAGGGGCGGGGGGTGCAGAGGCTGCAGGGGCAGGGCAGGCAGGGGGCACAGAGGCTGCAGGTGAGTGGGGAGCAGGGGGCACAGAGGCTGCAGGGGCAGGGGGCGCAAAGGCTGCAGGGGCAGGGCAGGCAGGGGGCGCAGAGGCTTCAGGGTGAGTGGGGAGCAGGGGGCACAGAGGCTGCAGGGGCGGGGGGTGCAGAGGCTGCAGGGTGAGGAGGAGCAGGGCAGGCAAGGGCATAGAGGCTGCAGGGGCTGCGGGGCAAGTGGGGAGCAGGGAAGCACTTAGCAACCCCCAATCAAGATCAGAGTGGGAGGGAGGAGGGGGAATGCGGGGTGCTCAGAGGAGGGAGCAGAGTTGGAGCAGGGACTTTTGGGAAGGGGTTGGAATGGGGGCAGAGAAAAGGTGGGGTTGGGATGGGGCCGGGGGCGGGGAAGGGGCGGAGTTGGGGCAGGACCGGGGCCCCGTGGAGTGTCCTCTTTTTTAAATGTTTGAATATGGTAACCCTAAGGGTGGTGCACAAAAAACTCTGCAAGTCTGGGACTGAGCATCAGGCTGTTTCTCCCTCTGGATCCCTGGGCTTGGCAGGGAAGAGGTGTGGGTGCGTATCTGGGCAAGGGGGACCCGCACGGCGAGGCTCTGGGGAGGATGGGGTATGGGTATCTGGGCTGGGGGCTTCCCTGCAGTTGGGCTCTGGGGAGGAGGGAGTTCAGGAGTATAGACTGGGAGGGGCACAGATGGGCTCTGGGGGGAGGGGTTGTGGGTATCTGGCCCCCCGGTTGGGCTCTGGGAGTGTAAGGGGACAGAGAAATTGGAACTGGGGTGTCATAGAGGTTTCTTTAACTCTCCACTTCAGGGGGAATTTGTGTGTGTGTGTCTGTATTGTTACAGATATACTTGCTGACAAGTATTTTGAAATAAATTAACAAAATAATGTAAACTGGCATGATTATGTAGTGTTATTTTGACAAATAACATTTGCAGAATTTTAAAATATTGTGCACAGAATTTTTCATTTTTTTAACGCAGAATGCCCCCAGAAGTAGTACTTATATGGTTCCCATTACAATAAAATCTAAGCATCTCACAATCTTTAATGCATTTGTCTTCCTTGATATAGGAAAGTATTATTGTCCTTATTTTATGATGTGTGTGTGGGGGGAAGGGAGATGGGGCAGAGAGAGGGGGCAGAGAGAGAAAACTTGCCCAAAGTCACAGAGAAATTTGTGGTGGAGTAGAAATCCAGGTCTCCTGAATCTAAGGTCAGCACCCTAACCCATAGACGATCCTTCCTATGACACAGTTATGCAGTTCTGATTCCATTCGGTAGGGAAAGTAATGCATACACAGATTTTCCAATAGAATACACTATGTATTCAATAATTAAATACAAAACACAAGTAAATATGTGCAAAAATGTGCTTAGTATCTTTGAAAATCAGGATACTTTTATTTAGGTCCCCTAACTTTAGGCACCCAGGTTTGAAAAATTTACCTAAAATATATTTCAAAACAGGAAAATAAACTTCAGTATCATCTAAACCATTGTTCTCAACTTTTTTTTTTCATTTGAAGACCCCTAAAAACTTTCAAATAGAGGTGTGGAACCCTTGGAATATATATATATAAGCATGGAGTCATTAGACTGAAAAAAATGTAGCTATATATATGTATATATATATATGTATATAGCTACATTTTTTTCAGTCTAATTCTTTTGCAGATCCCTTAGACATAGACCCTGGCCACAGGTTGAGAATCACTGATTTAAACATCCAACTTTTGAACACAAAAATAATCTGCAACATTGTTTTTATAGGTTTCAGAGTAACAGCCGTGTTAGTCTGTATCCGCAAAAAGAAGAACAGGAGTACTTGTGGCACCTTAGAGACTAACAAATTTATTAGAGCATAAGCTTTCGTGGACTACAGCCCACTTCTTCGGACAGCAAGTGGGCTGTAGTCCACGAAAGCTTATGCTCTAATAAATTTGTTAGTCTCTAAGGTGCCACAAGTACTCCTGTTCTTCTTTTATTGTTTTTATACATTCAGTAATACCTTTACATATACAATAATCTGCTTTTATATGTTTGATAAACTAAATTTTATATCTTATATACTCCAAAATTATGTGCAAGAGTTTTTTTATATGTGAAAATACAATTAACCCAAGTTCCAATGCACACAATGCCTGTGATCTAAAATCATTCTTGTTTGTTTAATAATCTTTGATCCTGAAAGGCACTAAAAAACTACAGCCTACAATGATTTCATCATCCAATTGGACACTTGAGTAATTACATCATTTTATATTTCTCATATGGGTCTCAATGCAGCCAGATGCAGAGCCCAGATCCAGTTAAACTTCGTTTGACTGGGTCCATAGTTTCAGGCTTTGGTTGGCCCTAATGAATCCATAAAGGAGAGTAAGGAGGTGTAAAGCCCTCCAACACCACCAATCTGCCTTTGTAATATCTTACTGACGAACAGAGTTTTGGCAAGCTAAACCCTTTATTATGAACAGGAACTATGTACAGAAATGAGGCAACAGATTTTCTATTGCTCTGTGTAGTGCAGCAAACCAAAGACTAGCATGTACACAAAGTGTGGCACCTCTGCACTTCCTGGAACACTTACTCTATAGCACATTTCCCTTTTTCAGATCTCTTTTTAAAATACCCTTCCTTAACTGAAACACTACTAAAATAAACTATCAAACTATTACAAGTACAATAACTGACTTAACTCTCAGGTTGCTTAAACATGTTTCAATCAATCTCTTAGGGCGTTTCAGCAGTCTTCTCAATCTGCTGTATGCAAACACTCGTTAGTCAAATCCTTGTCTGTAAAAGACTGTTCAGTCTACTGGTCAATAACAGGATTATTTAGTGCTGTGGTGGGCTACCTGAAGCCTGTGGGCCACACGCAGCCCATCAGGGTAATCCGCTGGCTGGCTGCCAGTTTGTTTACATTTGCACGGCCGCCCACAGCTCCCAGTGGCCGCGGTTCGCCTTTCCTAGCCAATGGGAGCTGCGGGAAACATTCTGATGCATATCTAGTAATTGAGTATTTGTGTGTCTGTTGTAGAGGAATTCAGCAGTAGCAGTATAGTTGAGAATTGCTAAATATGGATCGTCTTTTGTATCCATTTGCTTCACTATACATACAGCACACAAGCTAATCCACTAGTTTGAGGATATCTGGGAGTAGATGTCTCATGATGAAATAATACACTTTAGCAAATCCAGGATTTTTTTATTCTTGAACTGTGGTCCATTGTCAGCTATTACTGTTCTTGGAATTCCGTGACTTGCAAATACAGATTTAATGTGCCTGATACTGTTGCTGCTGTGGTGTCTTCAAGTGTCACTACTTCTGGGAAATTGGTACAGTAGTCCATTATAAACAGGTAATCATGTCTTCCTAAACTGAACATGTCAATCCTAACTCTGTCCCATGGAATTGCTAGTTGTTTGTGTGTTGTTATTGGTGCTTTCTGCTGGGAATCTCTGTACATCTGACATGTTCCACACCTGCACATCATTTCATCAATGTCACTATTCATCTGTGGCCAGAATACAGTTTCTCTTGCTCTGCTCTTTGATTTGGTCATTCCTAGGTTCCCTTCATGTACTCATGCCAATATTTTCCTTTTCATCACTGTGAGAACCATGATCTGTGTTCCTTCAAGAGAACTTCTGAGATCACTGAAAGCTCATTTTTATAGTGGGACTATGCAGCTGAGAAGCGTTATTTACCCCTTCCTTTATTTATTGCATGTATCACTGTTTTCAGAATTTCATCTTTAGCGGTTTCTGTCACTAATTTATCCTATAAGCCTGGGGATACAGCATGTGACACTATTATCATGTTACCATGTATATTTACTGCTTGTTCCATATCATCAGGCCATGTAATGTCAAGTGGAGCACATGCTCTTGAGTATGTGTCTGCCATTACTAAGTGGCATCCACATTGGAACTCCAGGGTGAGATCAAAGTTCTGTAATTTCAAAAGTAATCACTATTTCCTTGGTGGTGTTTCTCCAAGTTCCTTTTTGTGTATTCCAATCAGTCGTTTGTGATTAGTTTCTGCTTGGAAGCTAAAACCATAAAGAAAGTCATGAAATCTTGTACCCGAACTATGTCTGCTAGATCTAGTGTCTTTTCAATTTTTACTTACATCTTCTCTGCATCTATAATAGCCCTAGAGGCATATGAGACTGGTAACCAATCAGTTCCATAACACTATTACAGTACTGTTCCCAGACTTCCTTTCAAAGAATCTTTGGAGAGTTTGATACCTTTTGATGGGTCAAATGGCAATGCTAGAGCTGATGTCAGAACGTGCTTTAAATCACTGAACTCTCTTTCATGCTCTGGCATCCAGGGCCGTTCAGTGACCTTGTGGAGGAAATGTCTTAGGTGAGTTGTGGACAGTTAGGAATGAATTTGCAGACATAAGTCAACATGCCTAGTAGCCTTTGAATTCCCTTTTTAACTTTAATCTTGGCATGTACACTACTGCTTGAATCGTTAATTCATCAGGCAAGATTCCTTTGGAAGTCAATCTCTGTCCCAAGTATTTTATTTCTGCTGTTTGAAATTAACATTTGGCCTTATTCAGTTCAAGGTTATTAGCTCTTGAAATTTCCAGTACTCTCCTCAATTGTTCCTGATCATTCAATGGCCGTGCTTCCCAAATGATTATGTCATCAATGTACACTTTCGTGACTGCTAGACCCCCTAGCGTATGGGTCATTGTACAGTAAAATATTTCTGGAGCTGAACATATTCTGAAAGATCATCTTAGGAAGCAATATCTGCCAAATGGTGCATTGAAAGTGCAGATCTTGCAGCTCTCACTGTCGAAGGGGAACTGCCAAAATCACGCTGATGCATCTAATTTGCTGAAGAATTTGGCTCATATTTGCAGCTTTTCTTCTAACCTCTTTCTTAAGATGTGTTACCACAGTTTCTACATCTTCTCTTAATTGTTTCTTGTATGTTACCGAGAACACATACATCCTGTGCATACATCTTCATATGATGTTATAACACTTTCGTATATGTTGTCTTTCTGCCTCTCTGTGGCATATATCCTCTTAACGTGACCAAGGACCTTACAAGTGCATAGGGCCAAGACTGATTCCTTGCCTCAGGGCACCATGATAAGCCCCTGTTTTATTGTTTTCCCTTTATATGAATGTCAGTGTGCACTCACCCATCACTGAAATTGTTTTTCCAGGATAGTCTTTCACTTTTCACTCCTCCACTTTTATATGTGCTCCTTATATCTCTCTATTTCAGTTTCTGTTGTTACACTTACTTCTGAGCCTGTGTCCATCTTCCATGTCAGATAAAAACCTTTTGTGGACATTTTAATTAATATTTTTGGAGAATTCACCCTCTTCCAGTACTGTGTTTAAGAACAGTTCTTCACTCTTCACAACATTTGGGATTATTATCGTTTCTACACATTTGCCTGAACGTTGGCCATTTTCTATAATCATGTGGGTTGCCACATGGCTGGCATTGTTTCCTGCTTTCCATGTTTCTGTCTTTGGCCAATTTAATTTCAAGTAACTTTTCTGTTGCTGTTTTAACTACAGTACTCACAGACGTGCTCTGTGCCTTTCTCTAGGCTTTTTGTTTATGTTTCTGTTTTTTTCTGCTGCTTGGCATATATATATTGCCTTTTTTAGTGTCAGATCCATCTCCCTTAGTAACCATTCATGACCTTTTTTCATGGTTAAACCCTGGGACAATCTGGTCCTTAATAAGAGATTAATATTCCATATTCACAGAACTTTGTTCCCTTTGTACTGTGTTCACATCCTGAATATATATCGTCTTAAGTCTTTCTTTAAGGGACAGAATGATTCTCAAACATTATCGTTATTTCTGCAAAGCTTTGTTCTCTTTCCCTACCACCATTTGTATGGAATGCATAGTATACATCTAGGGCTTCGGTGCCTGCCATTGTTAAGAGCAGAGAAATCTTTTTCCAATTCTCCAGTTTATTTGCCACTGGGGCTTTCGTATATAGCTCAAATTGCTCTTTGAACCATTTTCAGACACATTCAGCATTTCCCCTGCTTCTCAGGCATAGGCTCTGTAGCGCCCATTGCCATGCTATTTCTCTCCCTGGGTCTTCCAGCATGCTGTATGTTTCACGTCCAGTATCAGGCAGTGTCTCACTGATGAGCAGACCGGTGTCAAGATCAGAGGTGGGCAAAATACGGCCCATGCACTAGATCTGGCCCGTCTAACATTTCTGTCCAGCCCACCATGACTAACATTTCTGTCTGGCTTCCTCTGCCCCTTGCGATCTCTGAGTCAAGGCCGCTAAAAGTCCCATGGCACAGTGGGGCGATCAGGCGGGCTGCCTGACTGTCATGGCCCCATGCCGCTTCTGGAAGCAGCTTACTGCTGCTGGCACATCTTTGCCCACCCCTGGCAGTGAGGAGGAGACTCTGGGCACTGCCCCCATCCCCAGCACCATCCTCACAGCTGTGGGGGCGGTGCTTGCCGGCACAGGCAGTGCACAGAGACCCACTGCCCCCCTCCCCACAAGGGGCTCACAGAGACGTGCCAGCAGCAGCCAGACACAGCCACTTCTGGGAGTGGCATGGGACCACGGCATGCAGGCAGCCTGCCTGAGCGACTTGCTGCACTGCTGGCTGGGAGCCGCCTCTGGTAAGTGCCTTCTGGCCAGAGCCTGCACCTCGCACCCCCTCTTGCACCCCATTCCCCTGCCCCAGGTCAGAACCCTCTCCTGCACCCAAACTCCCTCCTGCACCCCAATCTCCTGCCCCAGCCTGGAGCACCCTCCTGCACCAAACTCCCTTCCAGTGTCCACACTACTCACCCTCTCCTGCACCCCAACACTCTGCACCAGCCCGGAGCTCCCTCCTGCACCCAAACTCCCTCCCAGACCCCACGCCCCCTCCATTAATATAGTAGAAATGTGCTGCCCATGACAACTTACCAAAATTTGTGGCGTGTCCCCTCCCCGCCCCGGCAAAAATTATTGCCCACCCCTGGTCAAAATAAACCCTTTATTATACACAGGGACTATGTACAGAAAGGAGGTAACAAAACCATACTGTCTAGTTGTAGCATGCAACTCCCCTTTCCTGGTTGTCTTTGTTTCTGCCCAAACAGGAAATGTGTCCAGTCTAGCAAACCAAAGACTGCATCTCTAGAGTGTACAAGTGTGGCATCTCTAGACTTCGTGCAGGAGTTACTCTGTAGCACAGCCATGACTCTTGCAGGTCCCACGGTCCTACCTAACCAGATCACGAACTATAGGTATGTGGGGAGAGCATGCTGTGGCTCCACTTCTCCTGCACCCATTTTTAGGTGAGGAGGCTGAAAGAAGTGGAGTGGCTTTGGCTCCTCCCTCCAATACACTCTGGCTCCAATACACTCCAAGACTTCGGCTCCTCCCTCCAATACACAAGCAAGCAGAGCGGAGCCAGTGCAAAGAGGGAAGTCAAAACCCTTCAGTGCACTGCAATAAATCAGGAGAAGGGTAGGAATTGAGACTGAGTCATGATTTCTTTCCCTAGGCTTCCTCCTGGATAGTGCAGTTGCATTCTTCAGCTGCTCAGTCTATCTCTTAATTTAGTGCCATCTGTATTGCTAACTCATACCCAATACAATAATTTGAATTTCATGTATTAAAGTAGGTGGGATTATTCACATAAGCATGGGTTTCCCAGTCACGTCCTAATTGTGCAATACATTTTACATGGACAGGGTTATTTTTGTACACACAATACTTTCCATTTTACAAGACAATCCAAGTTTTTCATTATATTTTTATAGTAAGTATATTTTGCACCTAATGAAGTCAGTTTCTCTTTTGTTTTACTGTTTGTAATTACTTAAGAGATATGATCATAAACAAATAATTGTATGCAATAACTAAATATACATGTATTCACAATATGAAATTTTGTAATGCTTCTGCTGCCATGTTTGGAAGCATGCATAGTGTATACTTGTAATATGCTTAATTCTAACCAATGCTATATGATGCCCCACTTTCTATCCATCCATTCTCCCATGCTAGGAATGGGTGCTACAGAAAAAAAAAATAAGTACAGAAAATAGCAAGCCTTTCCTGAGCATTGACATTGCTTTATACACTTATTAAATTATTTTTTTCTAATTTTTTTGTTGCAACAGAGTCACCTGTTAGGACACACATGAGAGCAAAAGCACACACAGGAGGAGGGTGTCAAATTACAGAATTGGTTCCCATTTAATTTTTTTGGCCAGCCATGGGGTATTGCTAAGAGATCTAGCTGCACATATTTGATGTTAAACCTAATTATATTTTGCACCGTGATCATGAAAGTAGATAGACAGCAGCACTCATAACTCATTGCTTTATATACCCTCCAGAATACACTTTCCATTTAGGGGCACAAAGTGGTTTTTCTAAAGGAATAAGCTATAAGAAGAATAAAGATAAGTTGTACCACACAAACATTGTGCATATCACTTTAATATATTTTTATATCAGGTTTGAATTTAGATGTGATATATGTATTGCCTATATAGAATATATCTAGCAATACATGGAGTTGCACGACTAAGCTAAACCACTTTTATTGATTGATTTAAGTGTTTGTAAGTACAGCCTGTATCTCAAAACTGAAAACTAATCATCCATCTTCCAATCTATTCCAGCACACTGACATATAATCTAGAAATATAATATTTTAAAAGGCAAATGTAAAACTAAAATACAGTAAAAAAAAAAAATTGAGAGCCAGGTCTAATGAAATAGGTGTTTTGCATTATGTTAGAGGCCATGATTTTTAAATGTGGTTCCTAAAGTTGAAGTCAACTGAAATCAATGAGAGCTGCAGGTGCCCCAAACCTTTGAAAAATCAGGCCTTTTTTGTTTAGTTACTTACATATGGATTTAGTTGTCTAACTCATATCATCCAAGTTTGAATATTTTAGCCTATGTCTTCGGCTATCACACATAAGGGTGTTAGAGTATAGCATTCTATAATGGATGAGGAGTAACTGAGGTAAAGAAACTACTAATCAAAACTCTCCCAAGTTAGAATCAATTGTATTGGCCCCAGTGCACTAATATAGTATCTTTGGGGTTCAATCCCCCCACTCCTGATACACTAACTCCTTTTGAGACCTTGCTTTTTGTTCTTGATCTGGATACATAAGAATTTCTGCCATATTAATTGACACTAGCTTGGCTAAAGTTTGCAGGATGCCACATGCTAATGTCACTAAAACTCTTGCAGTCTGATTCTATGCTGTGCTGCTTTGGAGGCATAGCACACAAGGCACAGCCTCGTTATTGCTTGTGCTGCATATGTACTATGGACAAAGAGTCTTCAGCACTGTCAATGCAGCTTGTTTCATGAGTGCTAAACTCTGTATCAGCCAAATGCTGCTGAGAACACAAGTCCTGAAGTGCAGCAGAATCAGTGCTATTTTGCTGCAGGTGGTGAAGTGCCAGATTGCAGAGGGGATGTACAGAACTCCAATACTCATACTGCAGAGTGCTACTGCATAGTGGCTCTTTCTTGGGTCTCACGGGTAGGCAAAGATATGGCCAGTGGCTCTGTGCATGGATTACACATATCCATGTCCAAAGCTTTGTGCAGGGACTCATGGACCACAGCCTCTGCTAAATCCCAAAGGCAGAGAGACTATGTGGGTATGTGACTATGTGAGACAGAGGTCCACCAGCAGAGCGGGGGTAGGATTATTCATCCCCATCCCCACTCCCATACAGATTCTGCTATACAATTGTGCTTTGCTTGGTGAACCTCAGTTTAGGCTTTTAAGAAAATGGATACTAGAACTTAGCCTTATGGAGAAATAAATGCAAAACTGAAAGATGCCTCTGAATGACTAGACTGGCTGTGTCACCTCTGGTCTTCTTACAGTCCAAACCTTGTTCTGATGGATCAGAAATACTCTGACAGACAGCTGATAATTATATAGAATCAACTGGGATTCTTGTTTGTTTCCCTGATCACGTTATCTCCCAATCTCCCTCAAAATCTACAATTTCTGTAGTGAAAAATCCCCCCCTTTTTTTCTTCTTCAAAATCATAACTCTCAATGAACCTTATTTAAGTTGTAACCTATAGCTGTTGGGTATAACTGAACCCTCTTTTTGTATCTGAGAGGGTAAAACCATTGGGACTTGCTGAAACCAAGTTATGGGACATTCTAGAGAGCACATGCCTTAGCTAGAAGTAATCTCTTTAAATAGCAGAGACACAGAAGCATAGGAAAAAGGTTCTGAACACTGTATTCTTGCTGAGGAGTGAATTACATCACCACAGAGACCAAGCAGGTGGGAAAGATTTCTCCTCTATTTCTTTGCTTTTCTGTTTTCTACTATTTCTCATTCACCTTCCCTTTTGCTCATGCTCATTCCTATTTTGAACTTTCTATCTTAGTTATAGCTGCCTATAGCATAGCCACTGATTACAACTGAGGCTCTATGGCAAGCTGGGTCTAAATTCTGCTGAAAATTTCCTGGGGTCTTTGATGTTCTGTAGGGTGACCAGATAGCAACTGTGAAAAAAATGTGACAGGGGGTGAGGGTGTGGGGGGTTAATAGGTATCTATATAAGAAAAAGTCCCCAAAAATGGGACTGTCCCTTTAAAAACAGGACATCTGGTCACCCTAATGCTCTGCTATGGCAGAATGGAAATTATGTGGTTTAATTTAAATTAAAATCTAGACGTTATTTTTTAAAGTAAATAAAAATGAAATTGAATAAGGTAATCAGTGTCCTGTATCCATTTAAAAAAAATCCATTTTATTTTACTCCACTCCTATATTTTCAGAGCTTACTACCAAATATATCTGTATTAATAATAAACAAACTATACAAAAATATTTAGGTTGGGCTTTTGATACTTGAAAAGGCCTGGGAGGTGGTTTGGAATGGTGAGATATGTATATTAGCTGGAGGCTTCTGCCAAAATGATTAGCAATGAGATAGTCAACTATAATTAGTTTTAATTCTCACCATTAGCATTCAGAGTCAATATCTCATTGAAATGAAATGGACAAATCACATCTCCAACAGCTATTTTTCATGCTGTCTGCAGACTCTGGAAAACATTGTTTATACTTGCTGCATTTTCCCCAAGGTTTCCTTTGCAATTGAAAAGGCTGGAATCCTCCTCAGCCTACCCCAACAGAATTACAATAACAATCTAGACTGCTGGACCACAATTTTACAAGTGATGGACTCTGAATCAAATTGGTCTGCTGTTTATTCTCAAAAACTCAAACACACACAGATTAGATTACTACTACTAGGGGTAAGACTTTTAAATCCATCATAACAAACAGCTGGAATGCAAATGAACAGGATGCAAGCAACCCAGGTGATGCCAAAACTGTAATATCTGTTATTTATTTATATTTAAGTGTTTATCTAAACCTACCATGAACAGAAACATTTTCATGGTATTTTTAAATTTCAGAGTCAGTATTTTCTCCTGGAATTAAACATCCTCATGCTGGCTTATGAAACTACAAAAACTTCATTATACTGCTTCAAAACCAGAAAGAGAAACTAATTAGATATGAGTTAAACTGACCAGTCTAGTTTTATTGTCCATGTTGAGCAAAGCGCTTTTTTTTTCTGTGAAAAAATAGATTTTTAAAGTTATTTCAGTTTTAATCGCAGGTGTTGACTGTACCACAGCTGAGGGCATTTTTAAAATGTGTGATTTTTATTTTGGCATTGACCTTTTAAAGATATGTTCCCAAACACTGTGCTATATTATTTTCCCTCTCACAAGAGAAACCCACTTTCATCTACAGAAGACAGATGCAGCAGACTATTTGTTGTTTCTGTCAATCACACTTAAATACAGTGATGTTTCATTTAATTAGTGCAGCCACTTTCCATTAGTTTGCATAGTGCTTGGGAGCCCTTGTTCCAAAGAACATTCTGTTATCGCTCCTATCTTTAGAAAAAGCTATCATACTGTATATATCGCTGGCACAGTCTGACTCTTGCCAGATATGAAGTACTAGGCAACACAATGACAATTTTGGCCTCAAGGTTACAAATTAGTGGGACACGAGTTACATGTTATTTCAATGGGCAGAGTTTTGGAGAAGCGGTAGGACAGTGATTTCATAGCATTGCAGTGTGATTATTTTCATGTACCGGGGGGTGGGGGAGGGGAAAGAGAGAATCTAAAACATTAGTGCCACATTGGCCTGCCACTGAACACATAATACTGTATCTCCAGGGAATTGAAATGACTCCATGGTTCTAGAAGAGATAAACTTCTTATTGCTTTTTGCACTGATAATGAGGGTGTGTAAATGGCAAAACATG
Organism: Trachemys scripta elegans; assembly: GCF_013100865.1. Taxonomy (NCBI): domain Eukaryota; kingdom Metazoa; phylum Chordata; order Testudines; family Emydidae; genus Trachemys; species Trachemys scripta. Next base: position 77,038,532 of record NC_048301.1, on the reverse strand, counting down.
GGCAGTTACATGTTTGAGGAATTTTATATGAGGTATATGTTACCTAAAACCCTCCAATATCTTGTTCTCTCCATCAACTGGAGATGTTACAGATATTTCTTTGTCTAACACTCATGTTTGTCAGATAAATATGTCCCAGTAGGAGTAGCTGACTGAAAAGCTCACCACAACAATGTACTGTCTGGAACATGGCTGATGAACTCAGTTTTTGAACAACTTCTCTTTTATTATTTGGTTAACTGCAGAGGCCCCTCCATACCACTTAAATCCTTAACACTGGGCATAGTGAGGTTTGAGTGATGCTGGCGCCTTGATTTGACCCTCTAAGTGGGGTGAATTTCACCCTAGACTTTCAAAGCAGCATTAAATAATGCAGAGACAAATATCAGGAATAGTCAACCCCACAGAATAATTCTGAGAGCAATAAACAATTAATGAATTCTTAAAAGTCATTCAAAATACCTTCCTGAACAAAAAGACAACTTTGTATACTAAATACAATTTCTGAAAAGATACTGAATTTACCAAGCAAATGTAAGCAAGTTGGCGATACTGATTTAGGTGTCTTAATTGTGTTGACAGGTTACTTCCAGAGATGGTATAGTAAAATAAAAGAGAATGGGAGAAAACCAGCACACACAACTTAGATGTTTTTCTACTCATTATGTCCTGATGCTGCATTCCTTGTCTTCCCAAAATTCCCATTTAATTTCACTTTATTGAGTACACTTATTTTAACAGGTGTTTTGGATAAGTCAGGGGTGCAGGATCAGGACAAAAACATTGATTGAAATAGAAGCAGCCCAGTCCTAAATGAAACATATTCTCCTAGGAACTGATCCCCCAAAGCCTTATGTTAGTAGCATGGCAGTTGACATCATTTGTTGGGTCAAGCTATCACCAGCCCCTTTGGTTCAAATACAAGGTTGTTAGAGGCAGGATGCTCATGGTTAGATACCTTCAACTGTGGATTTCACTTCTTGCCTTGGAATCTGAGTCTACTGATCTTTTGGTCACATTGAAAAGCCTACTTAGGTAGAGGTGGCTGGTGAGTGTGTGTATGTTGAGGAGAGCTGATGTGTTTTCAGATAATTTATTATTGATTATTGAGCATTAGTCCAAAATGATGATGTTTTTTATCACTATCTGTACATGTGTCTAGAGCAGTGGTGGGCAACCTGTGGCCCGTGGGCCAGTCCGCCAGCAGATTACTCTGACAGACTGCAGGTTGCCCACCACTGGTCTAGAGCACCAGATAAGCACATCCTTAAAAAATTCAAAGCAAGTACTAATATGAGTAAGGAAAGATTTGCAGGATCAGATCCCTGGTCATTAATGCAGCTAAACTCTCCCTAGCCACTTACAGAGAGACACCACCATTCATGAGTCAGCTGCCTACATCATCAAGGATCAATCACTCATGACCTTCTCCTAAAGTGAGCTAAAGAGTCAGTTCCACTCATTCAGTCAACAGAGGAAATCTATATAATCATGGAATGATTTAAAATTCTTCCATCCGGCAGTGGTGCATGGACTGAATACAACAACTAGTCATGCCTCCCACAGAAACACCAAAGTTGTAGATTACGGCAAATCGAACTAGTCACTTTTAAAGTTCACAAGCTACTGCAGCATTTAGGAATATAATTAAAAATTCCACATTGTCCAATGGAAACAGAGTTAAGGCATCTTTTTAATCATTCTATTGTACAAAGTAAATTAAATATAAATCAATATTACATCCAGCCCGGAAAGTGCAGGAGCCTGATCCTACAAATTCTTAATGCGTGCAAATACTTCTTACTCACCAAGGTGGTCCATGAAAATCAATGGACTACGTGCATAAGTAAGGACTCCATGCTCATGTGTGTAAGCACTTACTGTCATGAGTAAGAACTCTCAGGCTTGTGACCTACATTTTTTTTTAATTCAGTTTATGCCTCAGGCAAAATAAGTCATGAAAACAAAATCCACTTGTTAAAAGTTTGAATATTAAGAAGTGGTTAGGGGTAGAATGAAAATGCTGGCAAATTTAGAAAAAAAGAAGTCGCTAGGATGGAGGCATAAGAAGGAAGAAATGGCCTCTGCTTCTAGAACTGTATAACTAATAAAATATTTCAGTGCACAGAATATGCATACTCTTTTGTCTCTGTTGCTCCATGTTGAAGTGTTATGTATTATATATGGTGTTAGTGAATGTAATTATTGCATTTATATGCCTTTCATTCTAGGATTGCAAAGTACCATGCAATCATAAATTAACTAAGCTTCCCAGCCCTTTATGAACACCTGCACTTCAAGGGCAGGTTTGGTTGTATAAGGTGTGCAGAATCTGGTTCCGGGTTTATAAATACTGTATGATTATTTTCATATTACAAAGAGATAAACTGAAGTACAAAAGAGGTTAAATTACTTGCTGAAGACCAATGCTCAATGAATCATAGGCCAAACTAGGAATAAAATCCTATGAGTCCTGACTCTCAATCCTCTGTGGTTAGCACTCAAGCACTGTTCCCTCCAGCCTAATGGATCCCTATGATTTTCCTTTGATCATTTATCCTTTAAAATAAAAAAAATTAAAACAGGAAAAACATAATCACTGATGCATAACTTCTTCTGAAAAAAAAAATCAAAAAAGTGCTACACTGCAAAAAAAACAAAACAAAGCAAGAAAAAAAACAATCATTTTAAAACAGATTTCCTTTGAATAACAGATTTCACTGCAGCTAGCTACAGTATTACCCAATGCTTCAAATGCCAGAGAGAACCAGCTGAGTAAAATGCGGAGACTTCTATTCCCTCCCCCACAAAGAGGTTTATGGGATCTGGTGCTTTGGCAGATAAATCAAAAGGAATACCTCCCTGCTGTTTTCCTATACTGGAGATACCTGTCCATAGAGGCACTGTCTGATTCCCTTTAAAAGCAATTTATAAAGCAAAGAGAAACACATTCCACATTGGAAAAATGCAGTAGATACTTTAAACAAACACACACTACTTTCCTCTTCCCAAATGTGCAGTCCATTATATTTATAGGCTCTGATCCTGCAAACACTTAGCATATGCATAACTTTACTCTCATACGTAATCCCATTGAAGCTATTGAAACCACTCAAAGTTGAGCTTTCGGGATGGAGCTTTTGGCCAGTACAGAGTCCCATTGTCTTCCATGAGGCTCTATACCAACACAGGAAGCCACCTGCTCGGAAATTTGGCAGGATTAGGGCCATATTTTGCAAGTTTTAACCCTTCACCAAGAACTCTAGCTGAATAACGTTAATCAGGGAAATACTTAAATGATTCACTCAGCTACCCTCCTCATAGGGCTGTTTTTACTTCATGCTGTCATCCTCTTTTTACAGAGCTAATTCACCTCCTTATCAGTTTTGTTCCCCTTTTGCTGTCATTACATTAATGGTCATTGTATTTTGCTATTTGAGTATTTTTAGTTTGTTCGGCAGAAAAAAGTTAGATGCCTTTTGCTCATTTGTTCCCTCTGTGCACCAGTATCATAACAGCTACAAATATACACAACACTGAGGCCTGGTCTACACTTGGGGGAGGGAGTCAATCTAAGTTACGCAACTTCAGCTACATGAATAACGTAGCTGAAGTCGACGTACTTAGATCAACTCACCGCGGTGTCTTCACTACGGTGAGTTGACTGCTGCCGCTCCCGCGTCGACTCTGCCTGCGCCTCTCACCAAGCTGGAGTACAGGAGTCGACAGGAGAGTGCTCGGGGATCAATTTCTCGCATCTAGTCTAGTCTAGACGCGATAAATCGATCCCCGCTGGATTGATCGCTGTCCGCGGACCCGGCCGGTAGAGTAGACATACCCTGAGAAATACTGTTGACTCCAGTTGCTTCTGCAGACCAAGAGAGGGAGACCTTCTTTGTTCCTAGAAGTATGCATTAACATTTAGCCATTTTAAAATGCATATTGTATGCTTGCCCCTAGTTTATCAAGCAATCCAGATTGCTTTGACTCAGTGACCTGTCCTCTTCATTATTTACCATTCCCCCAACTTTTATCTCATCTGCAAACTTTATCAGTGGTGATTTTGAGTTTTCTTCCAGGTCATTAATAAAAATGTTAAATAGCATATGGCCAACTACTGATCCCTGCAGGATCACACTAGAAAGACACCTGTTCAGTGGTGATTCCTCATTTACAGTTACATTTTGAGATCAGCCAGATTTTAATCCATTTAATGTATGCCATGTTGCTTTTATATCATTCTAGCTTTTTTAATCAGAATCTCTTGTAGTACCAAATAAAACTCCTTACATAAGTCTAAGTATATTACATCAATATTATTACCTTTATCAACTAAACTTGTAATCTCATAAAAAAAATCAAGTTAGTTTGACAGGATCTATTTTCCACAAAACCCATGTTGATTTGCATTGAATATATTACCCTCTGTCACAGGGTAGGTGGTTCCTGTGGATACCCTCTTCCCCTGGATCAGAGCAACTAAATCAAAACAAAGAGGGCTGGAGCTACACCTGGGCTATAAATGGGCTGCTAGTAAGCAGCTAGGAAGGACTGCGATAGGCTGAGCCCTGGGAAGGAAAATCACACTGGAATAGAGCCAACTCCTGTCATGGGTGCCTGGAGTAAGGAGCCAGGTGCTCAAGGAAGCTCCAGGAGGAGAGCAAAGCTGACTGCAGCTGAGAGACTTCCAGGAGCTGGAATGCCAGATACCCCTAGGAGAGGTGGACCTGAAGAACTGAGTTAAGACTATTTTCTGTTTGATAACCTCTGTTAAAGAAACAGACCTCCTTGAAAAGACTGGATGTGGCAGCACATGCTTTGGAGTCAGGGAGAAGGGGCCGGTGGCGTCGTCCTTTAATTCTTTATTAATCAAGTCCCATATCAGCCAGTCCATTATTTTGCCTGGAACTGATGTGAGACTGACAGGCCTATAACTACCTGGGTTATCCCATTTACCCTTTTAAATATTGACACAACATTAGTTTTCTTTCAGTCTTCTGGAAATTCCCCAATATTCCAAAATGTATTGAAATTTAACATTAATTCTCCAGCAAGCTCCTCAGCCAGCTCTTTTAAAACTCTTGGATGCAAGCTATCCAGACCTGATGATTTAAAAATGTCTGATTGTAGTAGCTGCTGTTTAACATCCTCCTGAGATATTGGTGGAATGGAAAGAGTGTTATCATATGCTCTGACTACTGCATCCGTTTTTTCCCCCTAAATACAGGACAGATGTGTTTATTTAACACTTCTGGCTTCTTCTGCATTATTATTGAAATTTCAACATTTCCATATAATAATGGACCAATACCACTTTTAGGATTATTTTTGTTCCTAATACACTTTTAAAAACCTTCTACTTATTGTCCTTAACTCTGCTGGCCATAGATTTCTTCTTGCATCTTTTGCTTCCCTTAATGATTTTCTACAATTCTTAGCATCTGATTTATATTTATCATTATCCACTTCCCCTTTCTTCATTTGTTATATATTACTTTAATAGCTGCCTTCACTTGCCTGTAAACCAGTGTGGTTTTTTTAAAACCAATATGGCCTCCCTCCCGTGGCTTTTGGGGCATCTAATAAATTCCTCCTCCCAGCTGATTTGGCTCATAATTGTTTTCAGTTTTGTGAAATTGGCCACTTTAAATCTCTATATCACTGGTTCGGACTTCATTTCTATCTAGCTGGTGCATGTGATCTCTAGCAGCCAAAAAACGAGGCACTCAAAGTCCCTGGTTATTAAATTTGGGCCTAAATGATTTGCCCAAGATCCCACAGAACAGATTGTAGCAGAGGCAGGAACTGAGTCCAGACTTTCTGACCTTCCTGAAACTTCTGTGCCTTAGCAACAAGACTACCCTTCCTAATTACCAAGAGACAGCCTTGATATGGCAGTACATTGTATGTTTTCAAAAAATGTACAGATGTTACCTAATTAATCAACACTGCAGCCCTGTGTAATAGAGAAGTAGTATCCCCATTTTACAGAAGAAAACAAAAATGCTTGAGATCCCAGGGCTAGGAATTGCCCAAGGTCACGTAGCATGTCAGTGGTAGAGCCAGGATTAGAATTTAGGAATTCCTAGTTCCTAGGTTGCTGAGCATATTGTCTCAATTAAAACAGCTACATGCATCTCTTTTATCTCTTTGCTTTATTATAGATCATTAGAGAAAATGAATGCAGCATTTGGGAAGCTGCAGCCTGCGTTCTCAAACTAATTCAGCTGCTAATGTAATTCTACTTCTTACATGGTATATATCCTCTTCCAAAAGGTTTAGTTCAAAATGATACATATATATACAGCATATCCAGTTAAATAAATATATTTTTATTTTTTTATGTCAATATGAAACAAACTCCATATTTTCATGTTAAGGACAGTAGCATCTTAATAAACTGAGCCGAAGCCAAATGTTTTGTGTCTGTAAAGACAAATACTGATGCATTTCAGATTACTGGATTGTGCAAAAGCTTTTCATGATACGCAGATTCAGAAACGGATAGAAACACACTTAAGGAAATCTGTATTCCTCTTCCTGCATCTGCCCTTGGGCTGTGACAATATGGAAAAAAGCAGCTACTTGACTGTTTTATCTGTTCCCTAGTGTGCATCATGCAGCAAGAACTACAATGATCCTATTGTTAGGGAAGCAGGATAATGGAATATTTGATTTTTTTTTTTTGTTCTTTTAGGGATTTTGAAGCTATTATTGTACTTCACCTTCTATATGAATGGTGCTTAACAGATATACTGATAGCAGGGCTTTACCCCTATAGTCTTACAGTCTATGGCACACACCTGGTTAAGTGTTAACTTTACAGTTGTGAGTAATCCCACTATTAGATAGGAAACAGAGTAGGAAAAAATAAGTTTTACCCAGGACTTTAAAAACAAACAAACAAATAAATAAATCTTGCAATTTTTTTGGAACAACTTATCTAGATATTTTATGCAGTGTATTGATTACATACATGTTTGCAATGGTTCATTTTCATTTACAGACCTTTAGGATTTCAGATAATACATTAAGATGCAACAGAAAAGTGAGAGCTTTTAATGTACTGGTACTTGATTTGAAAAATGTCAGAAACTGAGCTACCTCAGGCACTGATCCTACAAAGTGATCACCAATGGCAGACCTTTAACCCTTTGCAGAGACCCATCAAAGCCAATATAGCTCCACATGAGTTCTGTAGCCTATCACATTCGTTCAGCTTGCAAGACTGAGAATTAAGTAAGAAATTTGATGAATGGCAATACATGTATCTTTTGCTTCTGGTTATCATGAGGTCAGTCAAGAAGAACAAACTAGATTCAACAGCTGGCTTTATAGTCAATATGCATCGACCATGCTGTAGGAAGGCTGCATAAGGAGTCTAGAGGTAACCAGACTACTAGATTCTTGTGTTCTTTAGGACATCTGTATCCTAAAATTACTCCTGCCTTAGAATACACACACTTGTCACTCTACAATATCAACTATGGAACCAGTGCTGGTATATCACAGAGAACTCATCACCCAGGAGGAACTCAGCTCTGGGTCTGAGGAGTGGAATGACTAAAGATAGTTTTGCCAATAAAATTAAATTCACACTGGAAGCTGCTTCAGTCATTTGGCTGCTTCCCAGATGGATAAATGGTTCTGAGAAGAGATTAGATCACTATCAAGGGTGGGAAGGCAAGAAGATATGGGTGGAGGTAAAGTGTTCTGGTCGAGTCTCCACTAATAGACTATGGTTTCATTTATTTGACATTCAAATGAGTACTGACAATAACGAGTTAGTAATAACATGAAACAAATATTCAGCTACAATTAATTCACCTATTATATTCACAGTCTAATGAGTGGAAGAAAGCCAGAAGTATCTATGATAAAATGAAGGGTGTATATAAAGAAGGAAATACAATACAATATGAAATCACAAAGAAAACTATAAATAGATAATGGATTCTTAGGGGGTGGGAATGAAAAGAGAATCAGAAAAATCCTAGATGCAGAAACTAATAGGATTTCCAAGACCCTAGGGGAGTTAGGCCATAGATTTGGGTTAGGCCAGTGAGATCTGGGCACCTAACTCTCTTAGGCCCCTATGAAAATCCTCACTAGAAGGCTTTAGATCCATCCTTCCTTCCCCTAAGAAAATATGAGAGTGTTCCTCCAAAACTACTAAAGAGAATATTTAAAGAAAATGAAAATGATACATCTGCGAATGACACTGGGCTATGGTAGGAAGTTGAGAAAGAAGTGGAAAGAATAAAAGTAAAACAAATAATCAAGAAAAAAATGACAACTTAAAAAGGAAATGTAATTGCACACAATTTCTCAAGGTCACCAAATTATAAGAGCAGCAAAATAGATAGATAAAGCCATTGTGAGAAATTAATTTTGTTGGAGGCATGATGTTATCTCTATCTAGATGCTTGCACTTCAAAATATTCCTGATTTGGCAATGACTAGCAGTCCCTGCAGAACTGCTGGGGAATCTAATTTCCTTACAAAGGACTTGATTCTCCTTTACTTTGCATAAAGTCGTTCCCACCTGTTCCAAATGAGTGAAAAATTCTACTACTTGGGTTTGGTAGCATCTGACACCCTATTTGTACAGGTGTAAATGATGGCAGAAAGCAGTGGAGAATCAGGCCTAGTAAGGCCTTGTCTACACAGAGCAGCAATGCATGGTAGTAGGGTGTGATCTCTAAAGTGCACTATCATGTTGCATATTAACTGTTCCATGTAGACCCTGCTTGTGTGCACTAAACGTTCCCTGGTGTACTTTTAATACAGTACCGTTTGAAATAGCATTACATTAAAGAGTTGTAGGGAGCCTCTAGTGCACACCAGCAGAGTCCATCTGGACCCATTAATGTGCAGCATATTAGTGCACTTTAACAATAAAACCCCCACAGGGTGCATTATCCCACTATGTAGCCATTTCTCCTCCTGATGTACTGACTCAGTACTCCCGGTAGCATTTCCTGAAGGCAAACTGCAAGAAGAATATATCCCATTATCCTATTCACTCACAGTCTGAAGAACGGTAATGAGGAGAGTATTACATTTAGTGTCCAAAGAGGATACTATTTTATTTACATATTTCATTACATTCGTGCATTAATTAAGATAGATTTATACTGCTTGGATAGAGGGTGGTGAATAGGGGTAAGAAGGTGATATGAAAAGGAAAGCAACACCTGTCACTTTATGATATACCTCCTTCCACTCTGGTACTGCTGCAGCATCACCGGCAGAGACAGTATACTGGAAACTTTCGGTTGGGATCTCCTTAGACTTGCAAATTTGGCAAGTATTTTCTAAAAGGAAGTAGATACAGAAACTGGATGTCTCAGGATATGGAACCTACTAAAAATTCACAGTCATTAGTGACTGAATATAGTTACCTCCAATGGATTGCCCTTGATACCTGAGAGGTTGCTTCTCTCTCTGTGCCCATGACCTCTCATGATAACTACATGCAACTGGAACAATGAAAATGCCAACCACTAAGGGAGGATATTGAATTTAGGAGACTGAACTTACACAGAAACTAGATTTAGACTACAGAACTCTCTCCCATAAGAAGGAAGACTGACCACAGATCTCACCACTAAATGTAGAACATGTCTTTGACTTAGTTTTTCCCCAAAATTTCTTTATACAAATACCAAAAACACACACCCACATATATGAAAAAAAGGAAAACAGCAAACAAACAAACAAACAAAACATAAACTAATCAACTATTTTTACTAAAGGTTGGGAAGGAAGAGGTAGACACCATTATTGTACAGATCATCTCAGAATTGTTTAGCGATCTGTATAAAATAAGCAGAGGTGAGTAGAGAAAGGGAATTCTGTTTCATGTAGGATTTTAATACTTTAAAATTTGGTTCTGGGCCTATTTGGAATTTACCTGGCTTCAGCTTCCAACCATTGTTCCTTTTTATGCCTTTCTTTGCTAGATTGAAGAGCCCTTTAGTAGCTGGTAGTCTCTTCCCATGGAGGTACTTATATACTGTAATCAAGTCACCTCTCAATCTTCTTTTGGATAAATTACACAGACTGAGCTATTGAAATGTCTCACTATAAGGCATTTTCTCCAGTTCTAACATAATTTTTGTGGTTCTTTTCTGCACACTCTCTAATTTTTGAACAGCCTTTTTCAAATGTGGACAACAGATCTGGACACAACATTCCAGTACTGGTCTCACCACTGTTGTATCCTGAGGTAAAATAACCTCCCAACTCCAATGCCTTACCACCTTCTATATAGATACAAGGATCGTAGTCCATTCTGCTATCACAATGGGAGCTCATGTGCAATTGCTTGTCCACTATAACATGTAAATCCTCTTCAGAGTCACTCTTTTCCACGATGTAGTCCTCTATTCTGTAGGTATTGCCTACATTCCTTGTTACTGGATGTACAACTTTGAATTTGGCAGTATTAAAACATATTTTGTTTGAATGGGCCCAGGTCATCAAACAATTCAGATCACTGTATGACTGCCTTGTTCTCATCATCATTTCCCACTCTGCCAATCTTTGTGTCACCCAGAAAATTTATCACTAGAGATTTTATATTTACTTTCAGATCATTGATGGAAGTGTTCAATATCCATCCCTTGGAAATCCCACTAGAAATGCCCCTATTTAGTGATGATGCCTCTTTCACAATTACTTTGATATCTGCTAGTTAGTCATTTCTTCATCCATGTAATGTGTACTCTATAGATATTATATAATGCTATTTTTAAGCATAATGTTTGCAATACTAAGCCAAATGCTTTACAAAAATCTACTGCATCTATACAGTAGTTACCTTTATCAAACAAATTTCTATTTTCATCAAATAATTAAATCAGGTTTCTTTGAAAAGACCTATTTTCCATAACATTGTGCTCATTGGCATTACCTTTAATTCGTCATCTGTTTAATCCCATATAAGTTTATCCATTATTTTGCCTGGGATTTATGTCAGGCTAACCAGTTTATAGGTCACCAAGTCATCTAGCTTGCCTTTTCTGAATATTGGCATGCTCCAGTCTTCTGACATTTCCTCAGCATGCCATTATTTATTAAAAAATAACAAGTGCCTGAAATCTCCTCACCCATCTCTTTTAGGACTCTCGGGTACAAATTATTTGGGCCTGCTGATTTAAAAATGTTTAATACTAGCAGACTGTTATCTATGTCCTCCTCAGTTACTAATGGACAGGAAAGTACTTCATCATCCTCGTATGATACAAGTACATTCTTCTACTTCTTTCCAAATAGAGAAAAAATATTTAGTGAAGACTTGTTCCTTTTCCATGTCATTACTAGCAGTTTTACTATCTACATCAAGTAATGTGCCTATACCATTGTTAGGATTTTTTTTGTTCCTAATATACTTTAAACTCCATCTTATTGTCCCTAACTCTGCCAGCCACTGATTTTTTCTTGATGTCTTTAGCTTCCTTTATCAATGATATGCATTTCATAACTTCTAATTATATCAATTTCTCTCTACTGTGTCCTTTCCCATTTGTTACATTTTTTTAAATTTCTATTTGCTGCCTTTGTTTTGCCACTGAATCAGAATGGGCTATTAGCCAAAGTTGTCCTCTTTCTTGATTGGGGAATTGTGGGATTTTGGCCATATTATACACTCTTTTTAAATAACTCCCAATTTTTATTCACATTTTTCTGTCTAAATATATCCTCCCAATCAATTTTGCTCACAATTTATCTCAGCTTCAGGAAATTAGCCCCTTTGAAGTACCAAGTATATACTTGACTGTTTGGGACTTTCCACTGTTTCGAAAGTCATGATCACTGCTCCCTAGGCAACCAACAATTGCCATTTGAATGATTAATTCATTGTTAGACATTATAATGAGGGCCAAAATAGGTTGACCTCATGTTGGATACCATACCTTTTATGTTAGAAAATTATCTTAAATAAAAAAGGAACTCTAATGTTTTAATGCTGGCTGGATGAGACTACTAGCATACGTCTCCAAACTGAATTTCTCAAAATCAAAATAGTTTTTTCTTTCCATGTATTACAGAAAGGTGTTGAAGGAACAACTCATCTTGTTCTGTGTTGGGTTTTTTGAGTTCGTGTTCGTCTGTCTGAGACCCCCACCAGTACTCCCTCCAGGGCTTTGTAGTTAGCATATAGAGGACTCTCATCTCCAAGGCTGTCAAGCCAGCAGCTTTCCCCTTCATGAGATTCACACTGGAGAAAGAAAAATATCAAAAAGAACAATATTCGAAGATAAGAGTCTCCACACTTTTTCCAACCCAAAAGAGAAAACCATTCTGGCCATAATTCCATATGTCATGTACATACAAACCTCACATGGGCTTCAAAGAGAGTTCTACCTGCTGAAGGGAGTGGGCACTACATGTGAGCAGCCTGAAAGGCTAATGAAGCTAGCAAACCTCCTTGGTTGCGATGAAGTAAAGAGTCCCAGTTGAAATGAAACTCAGCTCTCCTAAGGATGTATTGAAAATAAAAGCTTGCCTCCAGACAAATAATATTTTACCTCTTGTCTAAGAGCCTGCTCCTCAAATAAGGATTCACAATCAGCTTTACAGTCACAGTAAAGTCTTGAAACACCAAACAGCTAGGAAAGAACCTAGCATACCATGTATGCCCTTTGGCAAATAAGGTTAGAGAATTTAATATATTTCTTCACTTCCCATTTCAAACTCTTCTGCAATGAGAGAGGAAGAGTGTTAAGTTAACCCCTTTTTCTCTCTGCACCATTGTTCCACCTTCCAGATTTCCTCTGTAGTCATTCAAAGGTGAATGACAAAGCTTTAAATAAAATAACTAGGTTAGATCAGTAATAGAATGTTCTGTGCATGTAGTCTTTAAGGATATGGGCACCTAACTTAGGCCTTTGAGAATCTCAGCCTTAAAGTATGAATCATTGACATTTTATAAACAGAAGAGCTGAAAATGTATCTATCCTTCATGTTCATTGGATTTGTGCTTCTGCAGCAACGCATGCAGATCTGGTGAAATAGCATTGATCACTAACACTCTGAACAGCAAAGAGAGAGAAATGTTCCTTCCCCTTTTTAACTGCTTGGGATGACATCAAGAATGGCGAAGGTAACAAAGAACACTTGGCAAAGATAGATGAGGAAGTAGACTTTCAAAATGTTGTGATTCCGAATATAATTTTGATAATACTTATTTTTATATAAGCCTAAACTTTTAACCTGTTATTGATTTGGAAACTTAAACAGATTTCACAATTCATTGGGGGAAAGGGCAGGGAAAGAAGACAAACAAAAAATAAACCAGAGGATCAATCCTTCCCTTCTGGAAGTCACTGAGAAAAATCTCATTGAGATCAGCGGGAGACCAGAGATTGGCATTGCAGAATAAAGGAGAAAAGAGGAACAAATACATAAATTAAATGAAACCATTCAAATGAAAACTTCAAAAACAGACTCCAAAGAGAGACTGCTGAACTTGAATTAATATGCAAATTAGATACAATTAACTTAGATTTGAACAGAGACTGGGAATGGTTGGGTCATTACACTAATTGAATCTATTTCCCCATGTTAAGTATCCTCACACCTTCCATGGGTCATCTTGATTATCACTTCAAAAGTTTTTTTTTTTCTCCTGCTGATGATAGCTCATCTCAATTGATTGGCCTCTTACAGTTGGTATGGCTACTTCCACCTTTTCATGTTCTCTGTATGTATAAATATCTTCTTGCTGTTTGTTCCAGTCTATGCATCCGATTAAGTGGGCTGTAGCCCATGAAAGCTTATGCTCAAATAAATTTGTAAGTCTCTAAGGTGACACAAGTACTCCTGTTCTTTTTGCGGATACAGACTAACACGGCTGCTACTCTGAAACCACGTGGTTGCTCTGAGGCACAATGGGCCAGCACCTTGACCCTATAGTCGTGAGTGCATCAGACATAGAACTGATAAATGGCAAATAAGTAAAATCAAAATACTAGTTTTGTCATTTTACATGATTTTATTAGCGTTAATGACACTGTATAAATATTCCACCTTGCCAGTTACCCTTTCCCAACAATAAATTACCCTGTAGATAGAAATGTATAATACTGCATGGCTCTGAAAACTGATTATGGAGGAAGAAACTTTCATCTCTAGGTCACTAGTTCAAATTCTATTCAAGTCAGCAGCATCTGAACGTGTTTAACCATCTGATGGCTAGACAGTTGCCTAGGTATATGAAGCGAATTGATGACCTTAGTCCAAATAAAAATTGGCAACCTTTATTGCCCATCTCAGAGATGCCAAAGATTGCTCAAATTAGGGAAACTGTTTTAGAGCCTGTACCAGTTCCAAAGGTGAACCTTACCTTAGGGTTTTGAATGAGGCATTCAGACAGCTAATGTGAGTGCTGTACTTAATCTTGTGGATAAATAGATTACTACATTTCACCAGTGCTAAATGAGAAGACCTGAACTACACTAAATACATTTTTAAAAATTTAATACAGTACTAGGCTCTCAGGATTGGGTATGACCTTCAAAGCATCCAAGAATTATTCTTATACATATAGCGGTGAAAAAGCACTAACTATTGAGGCTCTTCAGAAGTCAATTTCACATTAAATTCGTCACGTGAGCGTGACAGGAAAACATATCCTGGTTTCCATGAGTTATTTGGTTGCACCAGGCTGCATGGATCCAGCTGCTGCAAAAAAAAAAAAAAACCAAAGAGAGATCCCTCCACACAAAGGGCATCTCCAACGTCCTGATTCTCCGATGTCTTTCAAGACAAAAGCCTTTCACTTCTTTTGCAGTGACTCTCTTGAGCTGGTTTTAACTAATTTGACATGGGGCCAACATCAGTGTTATGTTTAAAAATGCACTGATTTCAGTGGTACCTTGTACCCAGACACTCCTGCATGGCAGGACATGCTCTGCAGCAAATGCAAACAGAGAGTTTGCTCAGGGATCCAGTGCTGCCTCTCTCTCTTTCGCAGACAGCAAGATAAATCCGGTCCTTGCTTTATGAAAACAGAATTTACAGAGCTTATAGAATTGTATGTGTTCAAATCTACAGAAACACTAGCGTATGCCTGCAATGCATTTTAATCCACCCAGTGATTAGAGGAATGGATTGAGTCCTAGCAAGTTCATTGTTCTTTCTAATTGTCAGTGACTGCTACACTTCACTTGCCTGCAGCTATCCAATTAACATATCACCACTACACAAAATATTGTAATATGCTCTGTGTCCTTACAACAAGAAGCAGCCTCACACTCCACTTCCATCCAGCAGTTCTATCTTAATTAGGTCTCCTGTACATTAACAGACCTGAGGGTAGAACTGCAGAAGCCAGGGATAGACAATGAGGCCATCTCACTCTTTTGCCTATTGTTGTGCCAAGTTCAATGGGAATATTTGTTGTTGTTAAGTAGATCAAAAGGGAAAGAAGAAAAGCTCAACTAGAGAAGTGAAAAACATGTAACTTGTGCCCCGAGATATTGCCATGGCAACATTTAAACAATGAACAGAAAACCCTGCAGGATTCTGTTCTTGCTTCCTTGGATACCAAATGTAAATCTTCACTCCCTCTTTCTGTGTGAATGCGTGCCTGACTTTGGCTTTTCTCTCTAATAGACATAAGAATATTCCTGTCCCCCCCCCCCCACCCCCTGGATCACTTTTTTTAATTCATCCAGACATATCACAGCTTGTACATCTGCAATTAAAAGGGGGGGGGGAATAAAATAGACACCAAAACTCTCTGCAGGAGAGAGGGAACAAATAGCTCTGGAGCTGTACAATGAAACATGGAGCCCTTCGTTTTTTGTCATGGAAGAAAGGCAGTCTTGCAGAATTCTTACAAAAATTTACCAGTAATGGCAAAAAAAGCTACTTTCCTGTCCTTTACTCCATGGTGCTGATATTGGGGAGATGTGTGTGGGGGATCCACCTAAAGACAGTTTTCAAGAAATTATTTGCTGAGGTGAATGGAATTGTACAAGTCTGGTTAGTTCCAACGTGTCTTGCTAAGATTCAATCACATGAGTAATCAATCACCTTTTAAAGCAGCAGGGTTTGTTCACTTCCTTGAGGCTGCTGACATGAGTAAGGATACGCAGGGTCAGGCTCCAGGTAGGTTGTGATCTAAGTCACTACTGCTTGGCAGATATTTGGATGCTCTAGAAATAGGTTGATGAATCTCCATTCCTCTTATTTGTGGACAGGTGTCCATATTGCAATTGGTGCTAATTGCCTCTTTTTTTGTAAATCTCAGCAGAGAGGTCAAGGGATCTCTCCAGGCTGAGGTGGAAACACATTGAAAGGATTGGGAGTGAAGTTTACACTGCAGTTAGTTGCGATATACTCTCTCCCCCCCCCCCCCCACCTTCCCCCCCCCCCCCCGAAGAATATACTAGGGACTTCAGCCTCCAGGGCTGTCAAACAAGTGCTTTTCATCAGCATCAAATTTGCTCTAGATTTCAAATAAGGGGAAACAAATTTTAATGAAAGTGCAAGTCACTATCTTTAACCCTCCTGAAATCCCACATACTTACTGGTATGTCTTGCTATAGAGGGTCTCCATTTTCATACTGCTGATTGCTGTAAGTACTGCGAGAATGACACTGGCTAACCATGTGCAATAGAATTCGTTTTTAAAGACACTGACACCTTATCTTAAACTCTTAATATTTTGCGAATCTCTTCCACACCCTTTAGTTTACATTGAAGGAGGAAAATATAAGTTTATAAATCTATGTTTATATAGCATATACATATGTTGACATTCTATTTAACTGCCTTTACAAATCTTGTTTTCCACCAAGATTACAATCCTAGTCACAGTGACCCAGAGACTACTTCAGCAATAAAAACTGATCTGGGGCCCACTATACATCAGTGAAAGACATTTCCAAAGTGTGAAAAGATGTGGATTGCCTTGGTTTTATATCAGCAATAACTTCTGCATCACAACCACAGATTACCAAGAGAGATTGCATTTTTAGATTAAGTGAACTTTGACCCCAGCAGACCAAATACAACAAATAAAATAGGGCCCTCATACACAGTATTCTAGTTTCTTCTGCATTGGCATTTGACATGTTACTATTCACATAACTGCTCACTATTCACACTGTACTTTCTCTTCACACACACTATTCATACCAGCTTCTTATCTGCTTAGGTAATTACAGATGGTTTACTGTAATTGTAAACAATCCAATACTCTGAAAATGAAGGCACCTTGCATATCATATACTGCTGAATGCTACACTGGTGTTCTGAGACGAGAGATGGAAATAGCAAAGTCAATCAGCTTTTATTTCTACTCAGGTTACTATGAAATCCTCACTTTTCATCTCATTTTTTTTCTAAGGTTATCTATCATATTTTTGCCTTTTTTATCTTGCCCAGCACCTTGAGATCTCGACAACATCAGAGTGCAAATTATTTGAATGCTAAACACTCTTCCATTACATCACTGAAAGAGTTACATTCCAGGCTGCTCCATGTGTCTTTGGCTACTTTACCAAGTGAGTGATTCATGGAAGTGTGCGACTATTGCATCTTTAGAAGCTGAGACGCATCTTCAGATTTCTAATGTTGACAAGCTTTGCCTATTTCACAGCCCAGATTTGTGTCTACATTTTCTTCAGCACATAAAAAGCCCCTCATGCTATTTACTGTACAAAATGAATCAGACGTCCTATTGTCAAAGACTAGACTGGCTTTCCCTAGAGGTTTTCTGTTTATGGGTTCACTTCACAACAATCCAGTGAAAAGCTTGAAGATTTCCCCCCGCTTTCCCCCCTCCCCTCGCTTGGCCAGCTTCTTTCTCTTTCAGTAATTACTGAGCAACAGTTTAAACACACATTTAACTGCTCTATTACTGCAACTGGTGATGTCAGTGTAGCCCCAATAGGGCCAAGAATTATGATAAGATATTCAGGACCCTACAGGGGGCCAAGGAAAACAATGTGATTGTTTTCACAGATTGACAAATTTATTACCTACTCAGTGACCCCACAGGAAACACCTGTCCAGAAAAATAAATGAGACTGAAAACATTCCATTCTAAACATACTTAGTTAAGGACTTAAGAGAAGGGTAAGAATAGATGTGGCTGTAAGGGATTTTTTTTAATTGTGCCAACTTGCTTCTTGTTTTACTCCCAGCAGAATAAAATGCCTGATTCTGTGCCCCTGGCAAAACAAAAATTCCCATGGACCTCCCTGGGAGCAGGATTGCCCCCCACATCTTTCATTCTTCCCAAGTAACCAACATTTAAAGGACATGACCTCCGAGGAGCAGAAGAATGGGATATTTTTTAAAGGCAGAAACTCTAATTTCCATTAAACCAGTAAGCTCAGGAAGGTTTCTATCAAATAAGCATTTTGTTTTGTTTTTTTACATGTTTATTTTATTGCCAGAAGTTCTAGCTATGTTGCACTTGTGGTTTCTGAGACAGAAAGCCTGAGAAAGAAGGAAAGATTGTCAGTAAGTGAGGAGTTCTAATCAAGCTCTCTCCCCCTCTTTACTTCCTCCCCTATGAGATTGCAGCTAAAGGGAGTGGGGGAAGGAAATCAGTGGCGATGCTAATTTTGCACATTGCCTGGCAAAAAATAGCCATTATCTGCCCAATGGATCATTTATTTATGTGTTTGGGGTCTCCCTCCAACTTCCTTCTTCACTACATTCCAGTCTATTCCAGTAAAGACCTTCAATCTGTGTCCCTGCACATGGAAGAGGCCAGGGTTGGGGGCAGGGAAAGAGAATATCTAATAAGCCAGCAGCTATGCCAGCAGAAAAGAGAGGAGGAAAGTGGCACTGTTCCCCACTAGCACACAGGGACCCCCAGTTATTTCAAACAACATTATCCCACTTTTATTCTCCCCACCCCCGTTTCTGTAAGCAAGGACAGACATAATTACTGGATACTAGCTCGGCCCATTATCTACCCATCACTCCTAATCAGTAAACTCGACCAGAGACAGGATCTCTCTCTCTTTTTTTTAAAGTTATCTCCTAACGCTGCAGAATACTATCTGCCTATCAACAGTAAATCTACAACTGCTGTGAAAGCCCTCTGGGAGCCAGAAGGATTTACCACGAAAACACAGCAAATTGCCTAAGAGATCTGGAGCACATCTGTGGCAAGTATAGCAGCTTTTTAAACTCGCCTTCAATAGTGAACACCCATCCCCTCTCTGCTGATAACCTTCCTTCATCACACTCTGTGCACAATGTAACGTTTCTCCCCATACTGCCTCTTCAACGTCCTCCCCCCCACACACCAAAAGCCATCCATCTTTCACCTGCCTGCCTCATTATCATATTTCCATGTTAATACACCATGCTGAGCTGCAATGTCAGAATGCATAATAAAAATTAAATCGGATCCCTT
The DNA here is from genome assembly GCF_013100865.1 of Trachemys scripta elegans. NCBI lineage: Eukaryota > Metazoa > Chordata > Testudines > Emydidae > Trachemys > Trachemys scripta. Next base: position 77,019,139 of record NC_048301.1, on the reverse strand, counting down.
CGATTTCCAATGGTCAAAGGGAAAACAAAAATCGTTGTGCATCAAACTCCTTAGGCTGCCGTGCAACTTGCCGCGCTTGCACAGTTTGGGCAATCAAGCAGCACAACACCACACACTGCAGGGGCTTCCTTGGGAGATTTCTTTGCTAGTGAACATCTACAAACCCTGAAGACCCAGACATCTGCAACATCCTCCCGGGGCTTGGATTTTACTAACCATAACATTGGATCTACGGTAAGTTATTGGTTAAACCCCACCGCCCCACCAAATCAGTTCGTATAATTCATCCAGATTTTATTATAAGGGAAGAAAGCGAGGGCAAACATCAGCGGGGGCATGTTTTCTTTCCCAAGAAATAAGAATAATAAAATATCAAAGGCACTCACTGTATTTCAGATTGCACAGAAGACTATCCAGATGGAAATCCGAGTGTTTAAGGAGGGAGGGGAAAAAAGGCAGGGGGTGGCAAACTATTTCATTGCAGCAGCGAAGCCAAAATTAAAAATAAGGAATTAAATTAAAAATAAAATATCCAACTTCAATTTTCCATCAATTTCAGTCCACACAGGCTCCAATCCAACCCAACCTGCTGATTCTTTTTCTCCCTCACCAGATTCTTCTTCTTTTCCACTCCCACCCCCCTTTTTTCCGTCGCTCTTAACTTTTCTGCTTAAAATGGTCGTAGTTGTATCATTAAATTCCTGTCTTCTTGGGGGAGGTTTTTTTAACTAAACATTTAAAAAAATCCCTCAGAGCAAGAATGGTCCTTCTCCTTTCTGAAACTTTTCATTCCCGTGTGGATACTTTTCCTAGTTTCCTTTCGTTGAGGGTTTTTGCCTTTCTGGCTCCTCTGTTCTTCATTGACAACTATTTTTTTTCCCTTTGGAGGATATTTTAAACAACCCTCTATCTGAAGTGAGGCCGTTTGCTTTTAATGCATTTTTTGTTGTGACTGTTAAGATCCAGGTCTTGCCAGGCAATTTTCTTCTTCCCCCTTCTTTGCTGCACTATCAATTATCCAGTCCATGTGTTTCCACGTTAGATCGGGGGTTCCCATTCTTCTGTTTTCCCTATTTTCCTCCACACACACCTTCACCAGAGTCTCCTCTTACATTTAGAATGTTAAAACAATAAACTTTTGGTCTCTCTCTCTCCCCCCCTCCAAAGATCTGATTAGATTTCCAATCACAACCCAGTGCGCAATTGGATTTTTGATTTCAGCAAGAAGCCAGCCATCCACAGCATCATCACCATTCTCCTCTCTTCAAACTCCACGTTATATCCTTTTGCCTTCCCTCCAACTCCTCTGCATTTTCATAATCTCACATTAAATGGAAATGGGGTAGGGGAGAGTGGAGGAAAATTCAAGGTTCCCACCAGCTGTCAAGAATAAATCCATCCCTTATTTCATTTTTTTTTACACACGTGGGGTGGGTGTTTTTGACACTCCCTCTTCTCTTTGCCCCCACTTCTCAAAATCTTCCTGACGTTAAAACTCCCCCGATGGGGCACAAAAGCTCTCCGGGGAGGCGTGATTTGTCCTCCCTAACTCTGAATTTCACAAGCACAGGGCTTCCCTTCCTCTTCATTTCGGCTTCCTCTCCATCTTTTGTCCAGCAGCAATAAAGATCCAGCAGTATCGAGACGGATAAACTTCTTCTATTTCTTCTTGGGGGAGAGAGAGAGAGAGAGAGAGAAACACACAGAGAGAGCCCTCCAATCTCTGCCTCCCTTTTCCTCCCCCTATCTATTGCAATTGCAGCTCTGATCTCATTGCCAAGATCAGCCTGGTATATTTCAGATCTACAAGTTGGTATCCCCTTTTGCACAGCAGTGGCTTAGGCTCCCATCTTCTTCCACATTCCAGTTACCTTCCCCCTTCCTCCCTCCCCTCCAAGATGACACATTCCCAGGAGCGCAGCCGCTTCTTTCATTCCTTATCCCAGAAATGCACAGCAGAAACCTTTCCTCCCTGCCATCAGCTTCAGCTCGAACTCTACCTATATATATTTATATGTGTGTATGTATATGTATTTATATATATCCAGTTCCAGTCAGCTGCTGCGGGGAGTAGCTTTGCTCGCTCGTTCTCTCTCTCTCTCACTCACTCCCCTCCCCACCTTTGCTATGGCACCTCAATATTTCCAAAGGTCTCAGGGTCAGTCTTTCTCCCTACACTCGTCTCTTCTCCCGTCTTCAATCCTCTCTTCTTCCCCCTCCCCTCCTCCTTTTCTCTGCTTGTGATCAGTAAAATACAATTACCCAATTACCTCCCATCATCTTAGCACTGATTGGTCAATTGCATTAACACTTGGTGTCAAGGAAAAGGGTACAGGAGCTCTTGTGATAGGGCACTGCTGCCACCCGGCGTACAGTCTGGGAACAGGCTCATTTTTACCTCAAGAAACCTCCAAGTGAGGAAGGAGTAATTGAAAAACAAAGGCTCGTCTTGAGGAAAGGAATGTCAAAACTCATTTTCTTAAAAGCCTGCCTGATTGTGGCAGCTCAGCTGTGCTCACAGGTACATGCCTAGCCACAGAAGGATAGGGAAAGTTAATGATTTTCTATAAAATCACCCTTTAGAAACCTGTTATACATTTCATTTTACTTCAGTAACTTTCTCTCCCCTTTTGTGGCATGGACCTGTGAACACGACGTCCATATATATCTTTACATATATACATCTTTACATTACACACACCCAAACACACATTAATACACATTAATGTTTTTTCAGCATTTTTTTTTTTAAATTTTAACCATTTAAATTTTCACGGTAGTGCAAAATGATATGCTTTAAGCATTTTTTGATTTTTATCTATCTAAATGTTAACAATTGAGGGAAATTATGAGAGATCTGACAATAATTATTTAATGCCTGTACACACTGAGATTCAAAAGGTAAAAGCTTTCTAACAATTACAACACAAGTGTCAAAATCACGTCAGAACATACAAAGGAAATAGCCTTAGTCATTTAAAGCATTTATTGCCATAATATGAAGAAACCCAAGTATCACTCAGTACAAAACACCTGCACATTAACAGACTGGAAGATCTTTAAAGTGTCTTATGGTTTCAGGAGATTTGTGAGCAGTTAAGTGGTAGGATCACAATATAATGGCCATGTTTACACTATCAGTATTACAGCAGCAGAGCTACAATGCCAAAGATATGTTTCTGTAATCTCATAATTGGGTATGGCAAAATTAAATGTTTATTTTTTCAGCATTTTTTAAAATTTTAACCATTTAAATTTTCACGGTAGTGCAAAATGATATGCTTTAAGCATTTTTTGATTTTTATCTATCTAAATGTTAACAATTGAGGGAAATTATGGGAGATCTGACAATAATTATTTAATGCCTGTACACATTGAGATTCAAAAGGTAAAAGCTTTCTAACAATTACAACACAAGTGTCAACTTCACATGTGAGAACATACAAAGGAAATAGCCTTAAATCAAACTCTAATAAGTTCACAAGCATTATTTTTCTTATCTTGATTTCGATTATTATTGATGGAAATATGGTTTTTTTTTCAGTTTGTGGTTGGTGAAATTGACATTTACTGACATTTATAGATAGAAATTGAATCCTTCTAAGTCTACCCATAGTGTAGACACAGACTACAGCAACAGTAGGGTTTTTTTCTTCCCATCCCCATAGAAACTCCACCTCCCCGAGTGACAGTCACTAGGTCGACATAAGCATTCTTCCATCAACCTAACTGTGACCACCCTGGGGATTAGGTCAGAATAGCTACAGTGCTCAGGGGAATGGATTTTTCACTCCCCTGAGTGCTGTAGCTATGCCAATCTAAGTTTTCACTGCAGACCAGCCGAGTTACTAGACTCACAAATTTTCTGGTGTAACTCCATTGGAATGAATCTGACCTAGGATTTTTCAGAGGTGGGTGAAAGGGAAGGAGGACTGGAATTATAATGCAATGTTCTGTTCACGTTTACAAACTAAGCCTGTGATCTTGCAAATGCTTATAGATGTGTTTATTCACATGCTCACTGTTAAGCATGTTCATAAGTGTTTGCAGGGTTGGGACCTAAACTCAGAGGAAGTTCTCACATGTGGAAAGTTATATGTGGAAATGTTTATAGGAGCAAGGCAAGCAAGCAGAGTATGGATGATCCACTCTACTCCTGCATTTGTAGCTCTCATAATGAGAAAGAAAGTATTTATAGATCCAACTCCTCCACTTGCACCCCTCCCCAAAAAAATGAGCCAGGCTCTTCGATGGTAATTATAGTGGATTCCATAAATCAAACAGTTGCTTCCAGTTATTTTTAGCATGCAATAACACAGATACCCTCCACTCTGCTCTCTACAATAGTAATATATATTATTAGATATCCTTAGTTAATCTAGCTCTTTGATACGAACTTGGCAACAGTGAAAATGAGAAGAAGAGAGAATGGAAGTGTCAAAGTTACAAGTATGGGACTTGAACATGTAGCTATATACATACTTTTTAAATTGTAGAGTATATTTTCTGGTTAATTTCAGTTCAGTAACAAATTTACTGAATCAGTAACAAAGACCAGGGAGCTCAGTCTCCAGTTGTACATTACTTCTAGTTGTGGTGACTCAGTGACAGAATGTGTGAAGTAACATTCTGCTTAGTGTGAATAAGGGGATCATCATCTGGCTCTTAATCAATCATATCTTTTAGGGCTCTTGATTTGCTTTCATTGAAGTCAGTGGCAAATACACATTGACTTAAATGGGTGAAGGATCAGGACCTGGATCAATAACAAGCAACCCACATTTGGTGGTTTTCCAGGCATGCTATTCAATAGGGTTTTGTGAAGATGGCTGAGGGTTTGCACCAGAACTAATGAAGGGGTAGAAGGGAACATTTTTTGGTAGCTGGCTGTTCAAGTTCCTACCTATCTGACTGTTTGATGCTACTGAACTTACGTTGTGATATTAATCAAACATTAGGACTCCTAGAGCTTTGTGTAAGCACTTTTATCTTTTTACTATTTTAATCTAAATAAATATCAAAACAAACATTTTTTCAGAAGTGCAAAAATATCACATCCCAATAAATATTTCCATCAACCTTTTTTTAAATTACTTTTTACTACTGCAAAGTTACAACTAAATGTTAAGATACTACATTGTACATTACTCATTACTTATTCAAGATCAGGTTAATATTCAAACAACCTGGCTAAAAAAATTGGCTTTGTTTTCAAAGGTGCCTTTAACACTTGCCTACTAAAGCTAAGAATCTGTGAACAAATCTGAAGTTTTTTGTTTGTTTGTTAACATCTACTAAATGGTCTTTGTAAGTGGTGATGCTCAGCTTTTGCAGATCTAATCTGATTCTCAAATGCAATCATCTGCAGTAGATACATCAGTTCTTTGGACACAGACTAATATTCATTTACCCTTTCAGCAGAAATTAGCATTTTATGCAGCTTTGATGTCGTTCCAAATGGCATTAAAATGTGAATTTTTAATGGTACTAGTATGTATATGAATATATAGAGAGAAATAATATATTGGCTAAAGTAGACATGATTTAGCCAAAAAAATAGTATCAGGGCAGTAATATGCTGATAAACTACAGATAGGAACTGAAGAGAAACAGTCAAATGAAAGAGTCTCCCATTGAATTACATCGCATAAAGGAATACAAATAAATATTGAGAAATTTTGTAAAGTGCTTTTATACAAATGCAAGAAAACTAAATACTAAGACAGGTGAAATTGAGTGCCTCACAGAAACTTGCATCATAGAAACTTGGTGGAATGATGATGGGACATGGGAGTACCAGGGTATAAAATATATAGGAATGACAGAGTTGGTCATGCTGGTTGGGGCGTGGCATTGTATGTGAAAGAAAGCAAAGTCAAATAGAGTAGAAATCTTAAATGAATGAAACAGTACCATAGAATCTTTATGGATAGAAATTCCATGCTTAAATACATTCTAATCTGATACTACTGACCAGCTGACCAGGATGGGATTGTGAAATGTTCAGGGAGATTAGAAAGGTTGCAAAAACAGAAAACCCAATAATAATCGGGAATTTCAACTATCCCCATATTGACTAGGAACATGTCACCTCAGGACCAGATACAGAGATAAAATTTCTATACACCATTAATGACTGCTTCTTGGAGCAGCTGGTCCTGGAACCTGCAAATGGAAAGGCAATCTTTGTTTTAGTTGTAAGTGGAGCACAGGATCTGTTCCAAGAGGTGAATATAGCTGAACCACTTGGTAATAGTGACCATAATGTAATTAAATTTACCATCCTTATGGGGGGTGGGGGAATACCAAAGAAATCCACCACAGTAGCATTTAACTTTTAAAAGAGTAACTACACAAAAATGAGGAAGCTAGTTATATAGAAAGGAGCATAAACTCTGGCAAGTCAAGTGTAAAAGTATAATTAGACAGGCCCAAAATGAATTTGAGGAGCAACTAGCAAAAGACACAAAAACTGACAGCATTTTTCTAAAATACATCAGAAGCAGGAAGCCTGCCAAACAATCAGTGGGGCCATTAGGCAATCAAGGTCCTAAAAGAGCATTCAAAGAAGACAAGGCCATTGTGGAGAAGCTAAATAAATTCTTTGCATCTGTCTTCACTACAGAGGATGTGAGGGAGATTCCCACACCTGAGCTATTCCTTTTAGTTGAAAAATCTGAGGAACTATCCTAGACTGAAGTGCTTTGGCGTGGTTTGGGAAGAAATTGATAAATTAAACAGTAATAAGTCACCAGGACCAGGTGGTATTCATCCAAGAGCTCTGAAGGAACTCAAATATGAATGTGCAGAAATACTAACTGTGGTATGCAACAGAGGGTCCTGTGGCACCTTTGAGACTAACAGAAGTATTGGGAGCATAAGCTTTCATGGGTAAGAACCTCACTTCTTCAGATGCAAGAAGTGAGGTTCTTACCCACGAAAGCTTATGCTCCCAATACTTCTGTTAGTCTCAAAGGTGCCACAGGACCCTCTGTTGCTTTTTACAGATTCAGACTAACACGGCTACCCCTCTGATACTTAACTGTGGTATGTAACCTGTCATTTAAATCAGCCTCTGTTTTACTCAGATTACTGGCAGACAGCTAATGTGACATCACTTTTTTAAAAAGTCTCCAGACATGATCCTGCCAATTACAGGACAGTATGCCTAACTTCAATACCAGGCAAATTGGTTGAAATGATATTAAAGAACAGAATTATCAGACTTATGGATGAACATGCTATGTTGGGGAACAGGCAACCTGGCTTTTGTAAAGGGAAATCATGCTTCACTATTAGAATTCTCTAAGATTGTCAACAAACATGTGGACAAGGGTGATCCAGTGGATATAGTACTTAGACTTTCAGAAAGCTTTTGACAAGGTCCCTCACCAAAGGCTCGTAAGCAAAGTAAGAAGTCATGGGATGAGAGGGAAGGTCCTCCCATGGATCACTAACTGGTTAAAAGATAGGAATAAATGGTCAGTTATCACAATAGAGAGAGGTAAATAGTGGGATCCTCCAAGGATCTGTACTGGGACCAGTGCTGTTCAATGTATTCATAAATTATATGGGAAAAGGGGTAAATAGTGAGGGGGCAAAGTTTGCAGATGATACAAAATTACTCAAGATTGTTAAATCCAAAGCAGAGTTTGTAAAGATTTACAAAGGGATCTTACAAAACTAGGTGAGTGGGCAACAAAATGGCAGATGAAATTTAATGTTGAGACATGCAAAGTAACGCACACTGGAAAACATAATTCCAACTATACATACAAAACGATGGGTTCTAAATTAGCTGTCACCACTCAAAAAAGAGAGCTTGGAGTCATTGTGGATAGTTCTCTGAAAACATCTGCTCAAATGGCAGAGGCACTCAAAAAAGCTGACAGAATGTTAGGAACTATTAGGAAAGGGATAGATAAAGGACTGTAAATATCATAATGCGACTCTATAAATCCACAGTATGCCCTCACCTTGAATACTGAGTGCAGTTCTGACCACCCCATCTCAAAAAAAGATATAATAGAATGGGGAAAAGTACCGAGAAAGACAACAACATTTATTAGGAGTATGGCGATATTAAATACAAGGAGAGATTTAAAAGACTGGGATTGTTCAGACTGAAAAAGAGATGAATGAGGGGACGATATGATAGAGGTCTATAAAATCATGAAGGGTGTGGAGAAAGTTAATAAGTGAGTAAATGTTATTTACCTATTCACATAATACAAAAAACAGGGGTCATACAATTAAATTAAAAGGCAGCAGGTTTAAAACAAATATACGGAAGTACTTTTTCACACAACACACAATCAACCTGTGGAACTCGTAGCCTGAGGATGTTGTGAAAGCCAAAAAAATAACTGAGTCAAAAAAAGAATTAGATACATTTATGGAGGATAGGTCCATCAATGGCCATTAGTCAAGATGGTCTGGGATGCAACACCATGCTCTGGGTGTCTTGAAACCTCTGACTTCTAGAAGCTAGGACTGGATGACAGGGGATGGATCACTTGATAAATTTCCTTGTTCTGTTCACTCTCTCTGAGACATTTGGCACCGGCTACCTTCACAAGACAGGATACTGGGCTAAATGGACAATTGGTCTGACCCAGTACAGCCATTCTTATGTAGACTAAAATTATAATTTCCTCTTTTAAAATTGCTATTTTTAATATGCTAACTATAGTTTATCAACAAATAAAACAAAAACAATAAAATGACTAGTCACTCAGAACATAACTTCAAAGCAACCTGGAATTAAATTGTACTATTGGATTTCCAGGCTTGTTAGTCAGCTAGGTGCCAAACATCTTTAAAACATATTTTTAAAAAATATCAGCACATTTAATCATCCATCAATGCATCCATCCATCAAGCAAGTAAATGGTTATAAGTTGGTCAAATTTAGTTGGGTGAAATATTTTTCCCCTGACACTTTATACTAATTGTTTTCTCAAGTTTGTTTTATGCTGTTTTTGAGTCTTCAATCTTTCACTTTGCATGGAACTTTCAGGAGCCAGCAACTCCCTGCAGATCAATTTGCAAAATCCACTTCTACAATAGCTCTACATTTCACATGGAAGTACCATGGGAGAAATCTTGGATCATGTGGAAGGAATAGAATAACACCTAGACATCCATCCACACACTTACAAAGCACAAATACTGACACAGACAAGGCCAAGTGGGGAAGGAAGTGGCTAGGGATATATGTACTCTAGTTCCAGCTTTACATGGTCATTCACCTTTGATCCATTTAGGTAGAAGGAAGGTCTTAAGGAAGGTAGTAGCTGTCTGAATGATGAAGGCACAGCTTGTGGCCTAAATGGATGCTTTGGAGATGCAGCCCCTGGACAACTAGCAGTTCTGGCTGCTCATAGGGAGCCACAGACTCCTCCTACCACAGTGCAGCTAAAGTCCATTCTCCTGCAGCTGGTGATGCACATGGACAAAGGCCACAATCATAGACTCAATGATTTCCAGTTCCATTTAAGGACCAAGAGGATTATGGACCAAGAGGTTGATCAGTGAAGATAACTAGTAACATTCTGACAAATGGACTGAAACAACTCACATTTGTTTCTCATCAACTGGACAGGTATCCCTGATCCTAGGTAAGGGAGAATATCAATGCTTACTGGCATGTGCAGCAAATGTTGATGTGACTGTCAACATAATAGCAGGTTGAAATAACACAATTGTCCCTTATTGACAGGAAATTGGGGCTAAAGAACTGAACTTCTATATTGGACTGGCATTGAGAATGGTTAAAGGTAAAAGACTAGATGCTCAAAGTTGTCAATAATTTGGTGGAAGAGAAATATCTTTAGTCCCTGGGAAAGCAAATATTCTAATATAATGCTGATGACCTGCAGTTAAAGAGGGTGAGATAGACATCAACTGCACAGTCAGAAAAGCCTGCAGAGGGGGAAAGAAATAGTGCAAAAACTGGCAAAGTATAGGAAGAAGAGTGAAAAAGGAAAATTAGACAATGTTGCTAATAAAAAGGACAGTGAGAGGCAGTTTCAATTAAACTCCAAAGCCTTCAACATTAGGAGTCTAGACATACTGTTTTGTATATATTAGGATCTCCCAGCTCATTTTAGATTTAATCTTATCCTATTCACAATTCCCAAATGTGAAATTTGGCTTCACTGCTATACAGTTGTTGGAACACAGGGGTGGGTTAGGACAGGTCAAACACAAGTCACTGGGCTTAATACAGTGAAATTTAATGGCCTGAAATATTCAGGAGATCAGACTAAATGGTCTGTTAGTCTCTTCTGTCCTTAAACCCTATTAAGCTATGAATCCATAAAATATTTGCTTGGAAGGAAAATACCAGATGCTGCATCTTCCATTTGTAAAGATCTTCCTTGTAAACTTGATTCCACTTCACACAGTGAAATTCTCAGCATGTTTGTTTGAATCTTGTGTTGCTAATCCAACTGGACAGCTGCAGACACAAATATCACAATCTGCAGTTAAAAATGTCTGGGTTTTAATGTGCACTATTCTTCAATGAGACACAAATTGCTGATCTGTGAAAAGGAATTCAGTGGCATCTGAGTTTCTTTGCAAGAGGGGCCTAACATTTAGTGACTGAAAGTCTTGTGAAAGTAAGTAAGAAGCCCTCTACTTTTGGGGCAAAATTCTCCTTTCCAATCTGTAATGAGGTTCTCTTTTTCACCTGAGGGGACTGCACATAGAATGAGAACAGAATGAGGAACAGAGATTAGCACTGTGGATCTGTGAGGAGAAATATGTCCATAATATTTAAGTGAAGAAAAACTGCATTCATGAAAGGGTATAAACAGACAAAGTTATAAGAAATACAGAGAGTTAAATTGTTTCTAAGCATCTCTTTGGACTGTAATATTACCAAATTGGGAGGTCTAGTGCCCAGGGTTTTACTAAAATAAATTTAGGTCCCTATGAATTTAAGGCCTAACTGCAGAGTAGGTGTCCCTCTCAAGAACATGGAATGCTGAAAGAGCGGGGCAAAGTAGTATGTACTAAACTGGACAGGCATTAGGTACAAATTACACAAATGACATCTTGGGACTCTGTGTCCTTTATTAAATTCATATCACAAACTGGTTTAATTTTCCCCTACAGCAATGAGAGTAGATACAGAAGAAATACATAGCTTGATTCCTACCACCATGGCAATTTGGGGCTCTCCAAATTGTAAAAAGAAGAACAGGAGTACTTGTGGCACCTTAGAGACTAACAAATTTATTAGAGCATAAGCTTTCGTGGACTACAGCCCACTTCTTCAGATGCTTCCATTCTATATGCATCCGAAGAAGTGGGCTGTAGTCCACAAAAGCTTATGCTCTAATAAATTTGTTAGTCTCTAAGGTGCCACAAGTACTCCTGATCTTCTTTTTGCGGATACAGACTAACACGGCTGCTACTCTGAAACCAAATTCTAAAGTCATTCCTAAAGTCAAAGGCGTAGTGGCACCCAAAATGTGCCTTTGCAGTGGTAGTCATAGCAAACAATGAGAATTGTGTACATACACACATACACATACACTGAAGAAAAAAATTAAGAACAAAAGATTTTTCTATTTCATTCTGAATTTTTGAAAATGGCCAAGTTTTGCAAATTTCCTATATAATATGTCATGTTTGACAATTTTATGAGTGAACATTGATGAATTTGCACTCATAAATTACCCTATTTTCCACAAAAATCCACAGAAGTTCTGATTCACAAAATGGCTTGGAACCAAATGCTTTCATTCAAAATTTCCCACTTCAAAGTTTTGTCACTTTTGCAGCCTCAAGTCCTGATCCTACAGTATGAGGCACACAAAAGTGGACTCCTTCACCAAGATGGAGCCCCACTGAGGTCAGAGTCTGATTTCATTTTCACTGGTGTAAGTGAGGAGTAACTTCTTTGAACTAAATGGAGTCACTCCAGATTTCTACAGGTGTACATGGGAACATATTTTTGGACCTTAATATTATGTTCATGCACCATCCTATGTATAGCTGCTTTTGTAAATGTCAGTAGAGCGAACAGGAAGAATATCTCTCCGTTGTTACTAAATTGCATTCATAAGATTGCAAACTCTAGGACAAGAAGACATGGACGTGCATAATAGAGTACTTTGGGAATTATCGCTTTTACTTAAAAAGTGACAGCAATTTCCCCCCCATGTTTTTTAAGAAGCAAGAATATGATGCATTGAAATAGAGAGGGATGTTTCAGCCATCTTAATTTCTTCTCCTAAGAAGTTATTGTGACTGGAAAATACAATTCTTATTTACTTGAGAATAGAATCTTAACTGTATATGCCTAAAAATACTCATGAGAAGGCAACCAAGCAGCCATGTTGCTCTGCAGTACCAAGCAGGAGATATATAGGTGTAAATTCTGCAGTCTTGTTTACTTGCTCAGCATAGGTTCAGAATGATGTGTTCTGAGGAGGAAAAGGGCCTCACACTGCTTAACAGAGAACTCTGAGCCAAGGATGAAGGAACATAAACTGGTTCCAAAGTCCCCATCATCCAGAAGAATAGTGCTTTGCAGGCAGCAATGTAAGCCCTCGAAGAAAGGTATAAAGTGAGGAAATAGGAGTGGTCTGTACGTGAACAACATGACAGAAATAGAGAGGATCCCTGCCAAGAGGAAAACTGTTCATGGCATAAGTATATAATAACTGTGCCTTACACATCTGCTCTAGGTGAAGTTTCCTACATTCTTTTCAAGTACTGACAGCTGAAAGTTGTTAGACTTCACAGTAGTTTAGGAGATACTTCCATTTTAAGCCTCTATTTTCAAGTGCTATAACTTTCCAAATAAATTAACCTCTGGACTGAAATTTTATCGACATGTTCTAAGCTCAAAAGATGATCATAGTTTTTGGAGAGCAGACAAAATTCTATCTGGCCTTTTTTTGAGATTTCTCAACATAAAATAAGTGGTATTTTCCCAGCATTTAAGACATTTTCAGAGGCTTTTTTTCCCTGTCCATATACATTAAAGAAGGCTCCTCTTTAAAAATGTCATACCTAGAATATACTTCATCCTCAACAAGCCTTTAGCAGGTGGGACGAAACTTTGTTTAGACATGTTCAAGTTTTAAGATTTGAAAATAATGTTTTTATGCTTAGAAAGATAATATTTTAATGATAAATGTTGGTAAATATCGATTTCACTGTACACACACAAACTGATAAAACTATTTCCATCAATAATAATCAAAATTTACAGATAATCAAAAGAAAAAAATTGCCTGAAAACATATTTAAGTCAAAATCTAGTGATTTAGACTTTTGAATTAAGCTTGTTACAAATGGACTAGCAAATTAATTGCAAAAACATGCCAGATTTGTTGATTTAAGGATAAATACTTTGTATATTTTGACATATGATGTTGACAATTTGTCCTTTAACTTTTTGAATTTCAACATTGACTGTCTTTAAATAACTGTCTGACTTATTTATTTATTTAAATAAATAAAAAATTTAAAAATGCTCAAACTCCATAATTTTACACAACTGTGAAAATTTATTTTAAATGCTTAAAACTAATTATCAATATTATATGTCAAAATTATAAAAATAATCAAATTCTGTCAAGCACTGTACACTATTTTCTAATAGCTAATTCTTAAGGTAGTCTGGTCAAGTGAATAGGACACTAGACTGGATTTTTCACACACACACCCCAAGACACATAACGATGCTCATGTAAATTCCCAGAATAGATCAACCCTCGATTTTGTTAAATGCTTTGAGACCTATGTATGCTATATAACATGCCTGTACTTTAACAGGTGTTTGCCTGAGTAATTGCTGATTAAGAACTGAGTACAGACCTTAGGATTTAGCCCACAATGAAGAAAGATGTAAGGCTCTGCATATATGCACACAAATGTATTAAAATATAGTTAAAAGAACAGCCTTAACCTTGAATTCTCTGGACTTTCCCCACACAGTGGCCAGCTCCCTATTCTTTCACTTTCCTATTCTTCCACTCTTATTAAAATTGTGCTTTGTATCTAAATTGAACAGTGCTATAAAAATCACAGGACATCTGAAATACACAATCCCCTTTCAATACCATCTTATAGAACGGTGATGGAAAACTCCAGTAATAACAGTAACCATTTTTTTTTTACAATGAATTCATTGCTATTCCAGATCAGACCAATGGTCCATCTATTTCAGAGGAGTCAGTATCAGATATTTCAGAGGAAGGTGTACAAAATCTCATAATATATACTTCACTCCTGTTTTACAGCTCTGGAAGTGAAAGAAAAGTTAGGCTACATGTTTACAATACCTGATACTCTCTGGGAGTAAACATGATTGGAAAATAGCTATTCTTCAGGAAGGAAAAAAATAACCCATTTTCACAAAGGGTTATTTTATTTTCTCTCTCTTCCTTTCTTCAAAGATATGCAGCATGGTTTTCTAGTGTTCAGAAATCAAATTAGCCTTACGGTGTTGAAATATACTCTTGGAACTACTATGTATTTAAATCATCTGGGTTTCACAGAGGTTACAAAAAGGTTCCTGAGTCATACTACTAGCTGTATTTTAGATAGACAGATAGACAGATAATATATATAAAGTAATATATAGCTGCCCATGATATGCCAGAATATTGGATTGTTATCTGAGCAGTATACAGCTTGACTTTCTTTAAAATACAATACTGAGGATGTATGGGGAAAAATATGAACATATACTCTGGAATGACCAAGGGGAATATACTTGATATAGGTGTATATGTATAGATACTCCTAAGACAGGATTCTCTAAAAAAACATATAATAGGAACTGGCTGTTGTGAACTGTTCTCATTCTATTCTCTTTGTCCATTAGGTCCATGGATAATAAAATGGGAAGCCTCTTCAGTCCAGGTTTGTGAAAGTGATAAGGGTTTTAATGTTTTAGGTCATTATTTTTAATACATAGATCTTTCTTCCCTCCCTGTCTCCACCTTTCCTTCTCACTGTTCCTGGTGCAACATAACACACAGTCCTACCTTAACAAATCTGATCCGATCTTCAAGATCTAGGGAAGAGCTGCCTCGTAAGAGAAGGATTTCTGGTAATGAAGAGGGCATCAACACCTGCAAGGAAAGAAACACAGATATTACAAGCTTGCACATGTTGGTTACACAACAATGCAGGAAAGCACAGTCCATGATATGAGAAAGTCTGGGCTTGGTCCATATAAGTAGGAATTTGGGCATCTCTCGCTACATGCAGGAATTGTTTTTTCTTTGTCATTTTCTATAATAATCCCCTTCCTTCTCCACTAGTTTATGCTGGAACTGAGTTTCCTCACTATTACATATGGTTTCCATTTCATTGCTTCAGTAGTGTGGAATTCCTTTTACAATGCTGATAAACTTAGCTGCCATGTAGTAGATTAGAATGCATTGGCAAATACCATACATTACAACACTGATAGTCTTCCCACAGCTCCCATTGGCAGGGAACTGGGAGCTGCGGGCAGCCGTGTTTGCGGACGGTCAATATAAACAAACTGTCTTGCAGCCCGCCAGCAGATTACCTTTATGGGCCAAGTGTGGCCCACGGGCTGCAGGTTGCCCACCACTATTCTAGAGAAACGTGAATTTTAATGAATCTTTGTTTTGAAAAACAAAATTGAAGAAAACCATTTGGATAAGGTTGAAAAATCCCATTTCAACAATTTCAGAACAGAATGGTTTGATTTTCATTTTGAAATCATGCTCTCTCCAAATTTATTTCCATTTTGGAATGAAAACAAATTTAGAAATTTCAGTATTTCTGGTGAAACGGAAATTCCAGTTCCCTGCACAACTTTAGAGCCAGGATTTGGTTTGGCTCTTTCTTTACTGTGTATTATTTATTTGTTTGTTTATATGTATTGTGTGTGTGTGCATGACTATCTCCAGAATGCTTACCTTAAACATTTGCATCCTTTTATGTAACCTTTATTTACAAGATATGTTAGGAGCAATAC
The DNA here is from genome assembly GCF_013100865.1 of Trachemys scripta elegans. Classification (NCBI taxonomy): domain Eukaryota; kingdom Metazoa; phylum Chordata; order Testudines; family Emydidae; genus Trachemys; species Trachemys scripta. Next base: position 77,003,154 of record NC_048301.1, on the reverse strand, counting down.
AATTGCATGAGGAGATCTATTTTAATAAAAGAACATTCCAAACATCTGGTATTCTTAATATATATATATATCCATCCCCTTAAGTAATTTTTGACTTGCCATAATCACCGAACACAGATCTTTAAAAAAATATATTTGATCAATAATGAAAAGACTAGAGCCACAGTAGTTGTGGGCCAGGCCTTGAACCTACTACTGCAATCTTCTCTTCCAATCTCTAGATATATAGATCCTGCAAATATTTATGCACATAATTTTATGTAACAGGTGGCCCTTTTGAAGATCAGAGCTACACTGAGCAACAATTTAATTTGGGTTTCTTTTTTGGCTAATAAATTCCAAAGATTTGTTTCTTTCAAATCTGAGATATCTCAGATATGAAACTCACCTATTATCTCTGTTAACTTTATTCTGTAAATGAAGCCTTTGGACCAGATTTATAAAGGTATGTAGATGCCTACATGTGCAGATCGGCACCCAGTCAGATTTACAAAAGTGCCTAATTGAGTTAGGCACCTAATTCTCTTTGACTTTACATCTGTGCATCTTGGAGACACCCTCAAACAAGGATGCTTTTGCTTTGTTAATATATCCACAGAATGTAGAATATATGCTGAGTGCTTAAGCTTTTGGGGCTTTCCCAAGCCTACCCTGGGGTTTCTGAAAGATAATCAGTATCTTTCAAGTCATCTTAATGATATCAGGACAATGGTGGTTCTTTCCTCTCCCCCTGCCCCAGCTTCTTTCTTGTCATTTGAAGGTGTTGTGTTTATTTCCTTTGAGCAGAAGATAATTAGCCTGTTATCAGTGTGCAGTATGAGCTAGGAGGCTGTGCACAGAGGGATTATAATTCAGTAGTTAAACTTTCTGGTCAGCAAAAGAATTTGGTATGGGAGGAATGTGTAGAGGGATTGTGCCTTTGACAGTGCACTAGAAGATTCAAATTTACTTGGGAGAACATGCAACTATTTTGGGATGGAGAAAACGTAAGCTTTTAAGCACTGTCCCTCTCCTTTTTAATAAAATCTTCAAACACCAGTTTCATTATGCATCCCAAGTGCAATGAACTAACAACCACTCTGCTTGTTCGGGCTTCTGTTGCTCTGTACTGTACCCACCCATACCTTTGGGGTCCTGATTCTGAAAAGTACTGCTGAGCCCCCTCAACTTCCATTGTTATAGGATAGTTACCCTGTAACTCATGGGATGAGGCCCGTGGATTGTAAGTGGTATGGGACAGGAATTCCATGTTTTGGTTGAATGTAAATATATGTTGGCCCTTTGTCTCACAACAGTGTGGGAGTAGAGGAGTTTGTTAGGCGCAGAAGTAGGAGTGAGAGTGAAGGTCTGATGATATGCAGCTATGACACATTATTATTCACTGTGTGAGGTGTTACTCAGAGCAACTGTCATAAAGCACAGTGCAGAGCACACAAACAATGAGAAGCCTTGAAAGTGAAGGCAGGTCTCTGGGTTGGAAATGCTCCTGTCACCTTCCAGGCCCTGGATTCACTGCTGTGTTTGTGTAATGCATCTGGTAATGTGAGTCAGGGTACTCACAGCCAGTGACATAAATAAATAAATTATGAATCAAGTTTTGTCTGCGAAGGCTTCAAGAATTGAAAAAGGGCTACAATTCAACAAGTTTAGAATTCACTGACTACTATTCTACCAGGTCTAGAATTTATAGAATTAATAGAAACTGAATAACTAGCAGTTTAAGAGAGTGACCCAGGACAGTTAGTAGGGGAATCAGCCCAAAGCTGGAGACTGAGTGTGGACCACAGTTGCCAACTTTCACGTGGTAAATAAGCACCCCGACTTTCACAAGAAGCCAAAAATCAAGCTAATCCCATTTCAAAACAAGGCCAAAAAGAGTCAATTCCTAAGAACCCCAACACTCTATGTGACTAGATTCCCCCAGCGTGCAGTCTGGGACTGTGGTGGGCCCGCTGTGCATCCCTGACTCTCTCCCCTTCTTGCCCCTTTCCCCGCCTTGCCGGGAGCCGATAAAAAAAAAAAAAGAAGAAGCAACAAGCTACAACAAGCAACAAGCTACAAGCCAAACAAGTAACAAGCTACATGCCAACAACTAACCAACAAGCAACTCACAAGCCAATTAAGTCGAAAACAAGCCCAATTTTTGCATTTTTTCCACGGGTTTGGCATGTCTGGTGAGAAGGTTAATGAGAAGGGACCTCAGAGGGAAAAATCAAAGACGTAAGTATGGAAATTTAACTCTCTCAGGATGAATATATAGGATTAAGGTGAGAGACAAAAAGAGAGCCAACCATCACAGTCAGATTTAAAAAAAAAATAGAAAAGAGGTAATAGCCAGTTGGAGGGAGAGGGAAGGCAAAGACTGAAATGAAGAGGAGGAAAAGGGAAGGGTCTGAAAACAGTCAGAGGGGAAGAGGAGAAATCCAAAGCTGCCACTGAGACCATAGGAGCAGGAGGTGAGAGGAGAGGTTACTAAATGAGAGGGCAACAACAGATGACAACAAGTCTAATGAGGAGAACCAGGTATCCTTAGGGAAACGGAAGTTAGAAATAAAAAGGTCATTGATCAGGAGGAGTTTCCAAGAGCTGGAACAAGAATTCCCAGGTTTTGTTGAGCAGGTTTCATCTTTAAAATTGTCCAATCATCAATGCAACATTTCAAGCTCTAAGTTCACAACTAATTAACTATTTAGAAATGCAGCCTGAAATGTTAAAAACTATATGTTCACAATTCCTTGCCAATTTGGAATGGATTATCAACAGAATCAGTTCTGCACAAAGAGTTTTAATATCTCTACTTTAAAAAAAATACACAATTTTAGTACTGGTGAAAGGTGCTGGATTTAGAGTTCTGGAGACAGCCCATCACTCTTCACCAGAGAACAGGCAGAGCACACACAACTGCCATACAAACTTCCAACACACATTTGTCCCCTCCCTTTCAAGAGTGCCTCAAAACTGATGTGGAGACAGAGCTAAATGAATCATTCATAGTGGATAACTCTATTAGATTAACTTAGTCTGGTTATGGCAGCTTATGGTTTTTTTGAACCAGAAAACTCATGTTTCTGGTACAAAAAAATTAATGACAAAAACCTCACACAAATTTGAAATGTATTTTCTAAGAACATTCTCTCTTATCAGTCTCTTATCTGCTGTTTCTATTACAATTCATTTGCTAGGATAGTATAAATAAGTGAATGCAAAAGGACAAACTCATTTAGCCCCCCCCCAATTCAGGAGAAAAAACATATTTGTGGGAAATGTTTTGAGATGTTCACTTAATCTATACCTGAATGGCCTGGCTCTGGAGTGTTCAGACTGACAAAGTATTAAGTTCATTTTGACAGCTGGCTGACAAAATTCAAAATGTCAACACATTTTTGTTAAAATTTTGAATTTTTGATGAAAAATGGGGATAGCGATTTTCTCAAATATGTCATCCCCCATTTTCCACTTGTTGTATTCATTTTATACACGCACAAACTGAGGTTCAGAGACAGTAATTGATTTGCCTAGTATCTCATTTTCAAAATTTGCAACATAAGCCAAAAGTTCATTCCTGAACCCACCAAGATCACTGCTTTAACTACAAGGCCAAACATTAATGCATTTAAATATATGGCCTAGCTTCTAGACCATACAGCCTCAGAGACTGTTGCTTTCACAGGATTACCCTTGATAACATCTGCTTTACCTTTCCTGCTTTTTTCTCCCTTCCTTTCCCATATATAGCCTCAGTTCATGACTAGGGTACCTACTATGTATTTCTAATCTTCTGATCTTTAGTTAAGAAGAGGAAAAATAAAAGTCAGCATGAGGAAATGATTCTAAAACACAATTAGCAGGTCAGGGAGGCACTACTGTAGAGTTAGTTCAACCTGCCCTCAGTGAAGCTTTCTTCTCTCTAGCAGTTGGTGCCAAAGTTTTCTAGTCACATCTACACTTCAGCCACCCTAAATTGATTCTTTCAAAATACTATGGATAACCAGCTTCAATAGAAATTACATTAAATCCCACTGTAATTATCCCTATTAGAGCAACATATAAGCAACAATGATGGAGGTGCAAATAATTTCTTGGGGGACTAATGACTGGCTGATATGAGCTAATGACCATTAGTCCCTTAGATTGGCCATTCATTTCTTATTGGCATTATAATATAAAAGCATCTATAGGTTTTTAAAAATATTATAACAATAACAAAAGCAGAAGAAGTTGTATTCATATAGTACTTTTCATCACAATGCATCTAAAATCATTATGTAGGAATCACTTCGCCAACAACAAACATATCCACCAGTGGCAGAGGAACACAACTTCTGCTTAACAGCTGACAACATGGAGCACTTTTCTACAGGAAGAATATTGTCTCCAGATCTATCTGCATGGAAATGTTGGTAGGCAAAACATAATTGCAAAAATTAGAATTTGGCCAGATCACCAGCTAAATAACTCTGGAAAAAGAAAAACATGCTCTGGAAACTTTAATGACCACATGGATGGTGAAAACTCAGAATGTCCATTCTGTGGGAAATTCTGACATTTTGAAAAAAAGAACAAAAACTTGAAATGTTAATATTCCTTATGGAAATCCCATTGTTTTTCATTTTGGAAAGTCAAAATATTATGCTTATTTTTTTCCAGAATGAAACTAAGCAGCCATTTACCCCAGATCCTGAGGATTCCTCATGCTGCCCAACTCCCAGGGACTCCTCCCACTCCAGTTGATCTCCTAGATGGCCCTGACTCCCCAGAATGTCCCCCATCACAGAGCAAGGGCTCCAGAAGCCCTGAAAACCTTGATGAAGAACTAAGGCTCTCAGGGCTGCCAGGCTCCCAGCTCCAGAGCAGAGAGTCTGGAAGCTCTAGGATCCCCAACTCTGAAGCAGTTCACATGACATGGGCTGCCCTTGAGCTGTGGCCCCTGCGAGCCTGGGCTTCTTGGCAGCCACCAAGTAAGCTGGCATGAAGTCAGGCAGGTTTCCAAGGTAATCCCTAGTAGGCATTGTTTCATTGGAACCCAACCTGTATTTTGGCAGAAGTTAGTTACAACAAAAATATTTCCATGAAACATACTTGGTTTTGGCAAATCAGCATTTTCCAAATGAAGGATCGTTTTGTCAGTAAATTCCCAACCATCTTTAATCTGGAATATAACATTCCAAGCAGCACAACATGCTCCCTTCACAACATGTTAGGACTTTGGGTCCACACTGACTCACAGGAAAGATACTCCTGGGGGAATTCCGCACCACTACTCGCACATAGAATTCATTATACTTGCAGATTTCTTTGCTTCCCTGCAGAAAAAATGACTTTCTGTTGGGGAAGCAAAGGGAAGCTGCAAGAATGGGCACGCACCCTTGCCCAGCAGTTGTTTCAGATGCCTGGAGCAGTCAGCAGAGAGGTAAATCAGAGTGGGGTATGGGAGGTGGGGATGGGGAAGCCTCAGCCAGTGGCTCCTTTCATGCACCAGGCTCAGCTGCTAGTTCTTCAGCCACAGAGGGAGGGGTCACTACATGGGATGCTTCTCCCACATCTGCCCAAATCCTGTGCATCTGGACTTCCTCTTACCCAGACACTACAGCTGAGCCTCACCCCCTGCATCAAGAGCCCCCCTGCACCCTGACCCCCCCGCCAAGCCCCATCCCCCCACAGCCAGAACCCCCTGCTGAGCCCCAACCACTTTCACCTGGACCCTCCTGCAGAGGCCAATTCCCCATACATCCGGAACTCCTCATTGAGCCCCTGTGCATCCTGATCCCCCCACATGTGCCCCCCCGAACTGCCTGTACCCAGATTGTCCCACACAGAACCCTCTCAACCCACATCTGGATAACCCCACACTAAGCCCCTCCACACTTTGATCCTGCTGGACTGATCCTGCCTGCCCACATCTGGTGCACCTGGTATGGAGGGGCAGGGCCCTGGGCTGTTTCTGGGACAGGACAGGCCCTTGTGTTGTGTCAGAATCTGGTGCAGCCTCACCGCTGAGTCCATGTCCCAGGATTGAGGGCTTCAGGGTGATCTCCCACCTCCATGTAGCCAGTGGCCTGTGCTCCCCGCTGCCAGGCTGGAGCCTCCACATTTATTTATTGACAAATAAAATTTGCAGAATTTTGCAGATTTTTAAAATATTGTGTGCAGAATTTTTACTTTTTTGGTGCAGAATTCCCTCAGGAGAAGAAAGAGAACACCTTTAGTATTCCATCACCTTTAGTTTTTCTAGGAGGTCTCTCATTTAAGTACTAACCACACCTGACCATACTTAGCTTGTGATGGTGACAAGAGCACAATTAGAGGCAATGTTGCAGCTGGCAAAGAGGTATAGGATAAACTTTATTTGGAAATTTTAAGGCACTCCTGGAAAACTAACATCCTGGAAACTAACAAATCAAATTGCTTGAATGTGCCCTTAATATTCTATTCTGTGTATAATTCTTCATAACATTCAACATTGTTACCCTTTGAATGAGAGTGGGATGGGCATGTTATGGGGAGAAAAATACTTCCATGTTATGTACTTCTAAACACTTGTTTTTATAGATAGAGTAAATAAATAATCATTGTTAGGCCATTTCTCATCATTCAGCTGGAGCTGTATGTAACTTCCATGACCATGAGACAGTGTTCACTGTATGTTTGTGCCTATAGGAAAAATGCCATGGGCCCAATGGGAAGAAGAGAGAAAATCTCTGTTAGTTGAAGCCCTGGATGAATAATAAAATGTTTTGCCTCATAAGCAGAACTATTTCCATACCTGACTGTAACTCATTACATATTCTGCTAATGGCATGGGGAAAATGAAAATAACAGTTAATCCTACACAGAAACTGTTAGAATGTCAACGTTTAATTAAACCTGCTTCAATCTGAGTGTAGACTGGCCATGCCATGATGTCACACGACAGCAGAAGGCAGCTGCATTGTTGACTAGCAGCTTAAATAAAAGTAACCTGAGAGGGATGATGTTATCCCAGTATGTGGTGCTCCTGCTATAGTATTCTGATTTATTCATTCTTCTTAATCTCTGCGAGGGGCAAAACAGCATGAAGTGTGTGAACTGTGAGACAGTCAGTGATGTTCCAGGGAAGCTCAGCATTGTGGCAGCTGTTCCTTGCTGTCCTTGGTGCTGAATTTACCATTGTAAGAAGGGGATTGAAGCTGTGTACACTGGGAGTCTGGTGTATTTTTTTCAGGGAAAAGCAGCATCAACTGTGCTAATCCATATAACAGGGATGTTTTATGAGGGAAATGCTCTATCACACATTCATCGCAATGAAAATATTGCAGAGATGACTCAGACAGGAATTAGAAATGAACAACTAAATTCTTCATGCCAATAACATCTTGTTAACACAAGAGTGACTGACAGAAGTGATAATATCTGTAAAATTATTAGCCAGGTGTTGTGCGGTATCTGAAAATTATCTATGAGCCTTACTGAAATTATGCAGGTACAGATGGTGTTCTGGTGTCGTGGCCACATTTTCAACTGCAGAAGTTCCTCTCAACCTTAAAATATGCAGTGGAGCATGGCTAGCACAAAATGGCTACCGCTTTTCCACCTGAGAGGTGGCTGCATTTCAAAATACAGCATTGCTTTTGGATCCTTCTGGATGAAACTGTCCTCTAAATGTATGCTATTATTTATGGTTTATGTAGACAGGTTTTTTCTGGCTGACATTTAAGTGTGTCTCAAGAAGAAAGGTTTCCAAATTAGAAGTAGTCAGGGTTGAAAGAAGGTTTGTGAAATAAGCACTGCAGCAATATCTCTCTCTTGATGCAGCTATCTTAAAAGTTTCTTTCATATATTGGTAGTTAAGGCGAGCTTCTTTTTATTAGAGGAAAATCCAAGATTCAATCCAAATAAAATTGCAGAAATTACAAGATCAAAGACAAAGGTAACATTAGAATACTGATATATTAGGGAATATATAGTTAGTGTAGATATTAAAATATTTTGCTCCCATTTAGTACTAGAAAAAAAATAGACCAGATCCTTGGCTCTGGTTTAGTACAATGTAGATTAGGTGCAGTGGGAGGACAGAGGTATCAAAGTATGATTCTCAGTTCTCTTTTTTAATATTACTGACCAAATTCTGCTTGCACTTACTCCTATAAGTAGACCCAGTGATTTCAGTGGAATTGCAAGAGTAAGTTAAGCAGGATTTGACCCTTTATATTACGCTGTGGGCACTTACGTTTGCAACTATTTCTTGTTTAATGCACATACATATGTGTATTTACAGACCTCTTAATTTTTAAAGGCAGAATGAAATTTGTCCTCCTGAATTTTGGTGGTAAATATTAACACAAAGAAATTAAGTTTGAGACATCACTGGTAAAACTGAAAAGGATCCATATGAGATATGAGGAAATTACAAAAGGACATAGAAAGGAAATCATCAAAGGACATGGAAGCCCTATTAGGGGTCAGCACATAAATCCAGGTATTTACCAACTGTGAGTCTTGTGCCAATGATCAAGCAAGCAATACAGTGATGTCTCAGAACATTGATACTCTCTTTCCAAACCTGCCTGACAGCACTACCATAATACTAAGGACAGATGATATAGAATCCAACTCATGAGAAAAGCAGAGTAAAAGGGAACTGGATTTTTTTCTTCTTTATCACCTATTTACAAGAATAACTGTGGATTGTAAAAGCCTCCTAAAGGACCTGTTATTTTATGCTATCTCATCAAGGAGCTCTCTCTGTATAGGCTTCAGTGAAAAGACACTGATGGATAATATAGCAGTGTACACTTTTGTTTACATCTACCCTGTTCTTTCCAAATGTATAAGGCATGGCTACAAGCCAATGGAAGAGCAGCTGTGAGAATGTAAAGTGCTGTTTTTACTCATGTCCACTGGATTGTGCATGATTTACCCTGAACTGTTAATTAACAGTGTTAGGGTGGTTTGCTTTCAGCTCTCTCTCTCTCAGCCCCCCCCCCCCCCATCTCCATGGAACTGTACTTAATTGTCACATGAAATCTTAAAAAAACAAAACAAAACAAAAAGAATTAAAGGAAAACATATATATAGAATCTCCCCCCCCCCCCACACGAGTTTTAAACCAGCCCCCTCCTCCCTTTCAGACCTGGTTATGCAGAGGAAGATTAATGATAACTTACACTAGTATTCCTAAGAAAAAAGAAGAACAGGAGTACTTGTGGCACCTTAGAGACTAACAAATTTATTAGTTTATTATTAATAAATTTGTTAGTCTCTAAGGTGCCACAAGTACTCCTGTTCTTCTTTTTGCGGATACAGACTACCACGGCTGCTACTCTGAAACCTAATATTCCTAAGGACTTCCAAATGCTTTACAAACTACAGGTGGGAATCCCATTTCCTACCACTGCAACACAACCACTTCTGAACTGGAATGTAGCAGTTGTTTTTTTATTATAAACATCACTACACAACAGTTAAGGCTAGAAAGGGAAAAAATAAAAATAAACTCTTTATACACTTGAAAATGTGGGGGACGGGGGAGGAAGGATTTAGACAGGTAAAATGTAATTACCCACATTGGAATTTGTCTAGAACACATTGGTTAAAATTCCAACTCTTGCAAGAAATGAACAGAGGTTCAGTTAGTTCTGGACCTAAGCTTTTGCATCTCCCTAAAAACACAATACTCAAGAGCATGCCATGCCCCAAAACAATGAATATTGGATCAAAACTGACTCAGGACCTGGTATTTCATTGCCTTGAAGATTTCCATCCCCAAATAGACTAGATTCCACACTCCTTGACTTATAAAATCTAGCAAGATCAGAAACTGATTTGGTATAAACAAATCTAGCTCATCAACTAGGCTATTTGGATACAATTTTGCACAATGTGGGGGGAGGGAGAAAGAGAGAGACACACACACATGCTGTTTCAACAGGTCTCTAATGTAACAAACATTCTTCATTACATAATGGTAGATATGGTAGCAATGCTAGCAGGAGTAATCTTTATACTACTGTTTCACAGAGAAGAGTCTTGTGAGTCATACCTGACCTTTGGCAGTATGCTGGTCCAGGTTGGGAAAGGAAGTTTTTGCTGTTGTGTTAGTTTCTCACCTTGTTTTTGGTACTCAGGGTTAGAATGCTATGGTTTCAGCTAGAGGTGAAATTATCATTGCAAGCAAAGATGACAATGAAGGAAATATAGGAAGGAGATGCTCACTTAAATTTTGAATTCTGTTTTATTTCCCACATTATTTTCCCCTGTAAATGGAAATGTTTGGAATGAATAGAAAAGCTTGATTAATACAGTACATCAACCTCAGATTTTCCATTTCATATTCATTACTTCCCCCCCCCCCCCCCCCCCCCAAAATTCAACCAAATAATGTTTACATCTTTATTTTTCAGAGTAAATTTAGTAAATTAGTATGGATAACTCTTAAGACTTAAGTTCTCTGCTGAATAAAAAACCAAGTGTAGCAAGGAAAGTGACAATGCAAACTTCCCTACCTTCACTGCTTTGCTAATTGCCTCAACCCTGATATGGATGGACCACTCCAGTCTCCACAGGCATTCATTCTCCTCAGCCACTTCAACACTGATTTTCACTCTAAAGTTCATCAACCCTGACTCTAAGAACTACCTGTAGGAGTGAGAAGAGACGTTCAAGAGTTCCTTCAAATCTGGGGCCTCTCTGACTATAAGGTTGCTAAATTAGTGGTAACTATAGTGATAGTTTATGGGATTTGGACTGAGAAGTAGGTTAAAATAACCTAAGCCACCAAAGAGTCATCAGAAGATAACAAAAATTTTAAAATGATCTTGAATCAAAATCCTAGATCTGGACAGCCACAGTGGTGAGAAAGTTTGAGTCCCATTGTTGCTATTACCAAAACACAAGTTCTGAATGTCCCCAAACATATTGTGTATGTTTCCCCTGATAATACTTTTACTTCAGTCTTAGGTTCTAAATCTGAAATGTCTGAACCAATTCATCTTTGAATTATTCTTATTTGGCTAGAAAAGCACAGAGCTAGCTGAAGAAAAAACTCAAAGGGCCCTTCCAAAAATTCAAAGAGTGAGCACAAAGCATTAGATCAGGGACGCTGCTAAAGGCTGCACTGTTATTTTGCCTCAGGGCTTGAGAGCCACATCCTGGTTGCATTGGATTAAACAGATTGCAAGCATTCTTACTTTCAGTATGGGTCTGAGGCCTTTAAGGACTCCAGGTCTCAGCATACCATGCTGAGCAACTTTCCTCTTGGATTATTTCATTGCCTTGGATTAGAGCTGAGTATTACATACTGGGACCTGCAGTCCCCACTTGCACTACTATATTGCAAATGAAGACTGCTTTGTAGAATTCCATAGGCTGGACTGCTGTCATACCTGAGCTATGTTTGCTCTCAGAATCACTGAGAAAGTAAGAATAAATCCTGCAGCCCCTCCTTCACAGATGGAAAGCCAATGTAGTTCTATTGTGGGAAAGGAGCAGGGTCTGGGCACTCTGTATAGTTATGTGACTTCCCTCTCAATGCAAAGCTCTGCTTTGTGTGTCTGTGGGGTGATAGTGGCCCTGTGTTACAATACACTGTGCATAGGGGTCTTCAACTGTTCACCAGCTAGTCTTCGTGCTATGAAGGGGAGTGCTGTGGCCATGAGGGCTACTGCATCCCCGAAGAATATGTGATGTGGCACCATGGCCTGGCAGGGAGGACTGATTCCTTCCTAGCTCTTATAGAGCTCCCCAATGTGCAGCCCAACTACTCCACATGCAGGTTCAAATATTTGATACAAAACAAGCAAAGACAGGTAGGGGATCCTGGATAAACATTGTATGATCACATTTGATTCTCTCACTCAAATAGCAGGAAGTGTCAAAATCCAGCTACTCTATATTCTGCTTGGTACCTTCGTTGTCTTGGAGAGAATGGAATTAATTGCTTCATTTAGCCCTTCACTTAATTCAGCATATTACTGCACACTTCAGTTGCCACCCACATGAACAAGATGTGGTGCTGAGGGGAAAAACACATTTAATGGATATCTCATAAATGTGCAATTGTTTATCTTTGAGCAAAACAATAACCTAGCTTTGAATTTATTGATCTCAGCAATGGCCTCCCTGTCATTAGGTTTAGAGAAAGAGCTCTGTCTCACATACAGCCACCTACTTCTTGGATTGACCACCTACTAATGGTCAGTATAAAATAAATGTCAGAGAAAATCATTTCATTTCTGTTACCAAAAGCTCTGGATCTCTGGCTCAGAGTGAGTTTGTGTTATTTCTGCACCTCATACTCATGGATTGCTTCCCACATGACCATAAACAGTTTATTTCTCTCTTGCAAGTGATCATCATCAGCTTAAGCCACTGGTTTAATTAATTCATCCTATTATGGCTTCTGTTTAAGAAAAACAAGTCAGTCTGTTGCAACCTGCAAGAAAACCATTGGGGTTTTACATTGTGAGAATCCATGAGAAGAGTCTATAAAAATAAATCATGTATTATTTATTTATTAATTAATTATCATTATTATTTTAAAGTGAGAGATTTGAGGATCATGCAATGCAATATAAATAAGTCTGTTTCGAATTTTAAAAAACTCACAATAGACTTACGCCTTAAAACTTCCTTGAAAATTGTATGCAAGGCAATGATACAAAAGGAAATAGTCAGAAGTTAGAGATGAAAGAAGTCTGTGGGGCTGCACTGTCAAAAATACTTTATCTTGGCTCTACAACCTCCATAGGTATTTTTGTACTAAAGTTTCCATGCTTAAGTTTTGTGCATATCAGAAATATGGCAATGCTCACATAAACTTCAGGTGCCCATGTAAATCAGTTCATCAATCTGACAACCCACCTTTACAGGCAGGGTACATACAGTTTATACATGTACAATAACTCAGTCATGAAAACTTGTGCAAATGCAGTTTAAATTTCACTTTTTGAAAATTTGGCCCTTTTTGTCTGTCGTCTTAGCCACTGCAGGAGTATACTTATTTTATAATCCTTAATACTTATATTCCCTGATACAAAATCAGCATCAAATAACTTGAGCAATGTGGCTTCCAACACTTCTCTTGGGTGACTATTCTGCAGTGGAACACATCACACCACTAAGAATTTTTTTGCCAGTCTAAATTTTCCTTTTCCTGGGTTCATCATTTTCCTCCGTAGACTTATACAGAATCCTACATTATAGCAGCAGGAAAAGACCATGCACCCCAAGAGACGTGACTATTTGCACCAGACACCTCACTAGGTGTCCCAGTTCCCTTAATGGTTATATTTCGGGGTAGTAAAGTGGGAGGGGGAAGGGAAACATGAGTAATTTTACATCAAGAAGTGAAGATGAAGGAAAATGTCACTGTACATGACTCAGACTGATGACAGTCAGCTCTTCATGCTACATTTGAAAAGTGCCAGTGTTGATACATGATGAAGTACAAATAATCGTTGCTTCTTACAATCTCTTTTCTTTGTCATTGAAAGTACTTGTGTGGGTTTTATAAGAAAAAAATCTATATCAGTATATCGTTGGATTAATAAAGCTATTAGTGCTGAAAGTCATCCTACAGAGGCAAACCTTCATCCCACCAGTCAGACCAAATGAATGCTTTAATCCTAAACTCTGCATTGAGCCCTACCAGGAATGTATAGAAGTAGGCTAAAGGGGAAGGCAATCCATAGAAATAAGCTTTACTAACTGGAATGTCATTGGATATATCACTGAAAATACAGAGGGTCCAGTTTACTGGCACCCTGCACCTTGTGTTATCATTTATATCTGTGCAGCGTGAAGATGAAATGGGTGCAAAACACTACTGGTCAGAACTGAAGGCAGCCACTTTTTACATCCATTTTGCATACGGCAATGGTAAATTCGGCCCACAGTTGGGCAATAATGATATAAAGTGAAGATGATGTCACATTACCATACCAATACTGGATTAAATCCTGAACTCTATTCCAGTGTTGTTTGTTGACTTTTTTAATAGGTTAGTGAAGAGAAATATATAAAGGACTATATCACTATTATGATGGGTTCGGTCACAGAGACCCCCTTGGGACTGTCACCTGATGTGCTGAAACTACCTCTGAGCCCATTTTCCCTGCCAGCTTGGGACTCCAGAACTCTGCCTTGTTGAGTCAGACTCGCTACTTCACTGCAACACAGACCCAGTGTCTGAACCGCGTCCCCTAAGCTGCAGGCTTTAACTGAAAACCACTCAGCAGGTATTTCTGTCTCCAGCACCCAGACCCCCAGCTCCTAATGGGATCCAAACCCCAAATAAATCCATTTTACTCTGTATAAAGCTTATACAGGATAAACTCATAAATTGTCCGCCCTCTATAACACTGATAGAGAGAGATGCACAGCTGTTTGCTCGACTCACGTATTAATCACTTACTCTGGATTAATTAATAAACAAAAATGATTTTATTAAGTATAAAAAGTTGGATTTAAGTGTTTTCAAGTAATAATAGACAGAACAAAGTCACCAAGTAAAATAAAGCAAAAACATACAAGTCTAAGCCTAATACATTAAGAAACTGAATACAGGTAAATCTCAGCCTCAGAGATGTTTCAATACGCTTTTTTCACAGACTAGACTCCTTCTTAGTCTGGGCCCAATCCTTTCCCCGTCTCAGTTCTTGTTAGTTTCAGCTCAGGTGGTAACTAGGGGATTTCGTATGACTGCAGCCCCCTTTGTTCTGTGCCACCCCCTTTTATAGCTTTGGCACAATGCGAATCCTTTGTCTCTCTCTGGGTTCCCACCCTTCCTTCTAAATGGAAAAGCACCAGGTTTAAGATGGATTCCAGTACCAGGTGACATGATCACATGTCACTGTAAGACCTCATTCTCCAATCTTTCAGGGCTGGCCTGCATGTACCCAGGAAGGTTTGCGAGTAAACAGCCATTTACAACCAGTTTTTCTGGTTAATGGGAGACATCAAGATTCCAAGCCATTATTAATGGCCCACACTTTGCATAGTTACAATAGAACTTTAGAGTAATACTTCATATTTCTAGCTTCAGATACAAGAATGATGTATTCATACAAATAGGATGAACACCCTCAGTAGATTATAAGCTTTGAAATGATACTTTACAAGAGACCTTTTGCATAAAGCATATTCCAGTTACATTATATTTATACTTCCAAGCATATTTCCATAAAGATATGGAGTGCAACATCACAGCTATAAACCCAGGATGCCCCTAGCAGACATTGGAGACTTCTGACATCCCCATTCCATGGATGAGAGGTATATTATTAAAGAGGTGAGGGAAGGAAGAATAGGCTCCTGAAAAGCATAGGTGAGGGGAAATGATAAAAATGTTATGTTCCATGCACTTTTTAAAAGAGGTGGCATGTTAGCTGTACGATTCAGACCAAAAAGCAGTTTGACTGGTTACATTCTTTTACTCAACTTCCTACAGCTAGAATACTAACAGTTCCTCAAAAGTGTTTCTCTTTTCCTCCTGATAGTTTGCGATTAGAAGTGTAAAGCATACAAACATTTAATTCCCAAACAAAGTGTAATTTGATTTTTATTTTAAGAGATGATACTTGATTAAAGTGCTAACCTGTGACTCAGGAAAGCTGGGTTCAATTCTGTACATAGCCACAGCATCCCTGTGTAACCTTGGGCAAGTCAAGTTAATTTTTCTGTATCTCAGTTCCTAATCTGTAAAACTGGGCTAATAGTATTAATAATTGACTATTAACAATTAATTATTACCATAGTGCCTATATGCCATACTCATGGCCCAAAACCTTACTGTGCTAGAAACTGTAAAAATTCAAAACAAAAAGATGTTCCCCAACCCAAGGATCTTACAAACTAATTATAAGACGAGAGACAATGTATGGACACAGACAGATGGGGGCAAACAAGTAAACAATGAGACAATACTGGTCAGCATGACAGACAGTGGTTTCTACCTAACCATTGTCAATTTTTTTTTGTAGAAATCATGGCAAAGTAAAGTTTTGAGGATGGATTTGAAAATGGATAATGAGGAAGCTTTGCAGAAGTTTATGGGGAAACCGTCCCAAGCATGTGTGGCAGCCTGGTTGAAAATGAAAAGATGTTTGAAAATTTAACAAGTGGGCAGTGGAGGCTGGCATTATGTGATCACTGGAGGTGAGCATCAACAACTCAGTATTAAATGAGAGATGATAGGATGAGTGGGGATTGTCCATCATCCCCTTTTGGGGACCTTAAAATAGAGACTGGGAGGGGAGAAAGAAATCAACAGAGTGTAGCAATGGGACTAAAAGGAGTGAGCTTTACTATCATGGCTGCCATTTCCCGGAACCCCAGAATCCACCTTGATGCCATGGTCTTGACTGTCCTCATTTTCATTCTGAAAGGCATCCTGACCATATCACATCAATGATAGGGACCCAGAGGCTTTGGCTAAATCCTGACCACCACCTGGAATACGGCACTTGGCATAGATGGATAGATAGAATACTTTTTTGTTGGGGAAAAAAAGAGCTTTTCTTTTATTATGAGAAGTTATTTTGGGTTTTACCTTTTTCTCTTTTTTTATATACAATTAAACCAGTCCTCTGCAGAGTTTTAATGCTGTGTGAGTCATATTTAATTGCAACTGTACATTCACTTTTTGAAGCATCGAGTTCAAATACAGCCCTCACACTGAGACATTTATTTATGTGCATAGCAGGCCTGCTTCAGATTCAGAAGATATCAAGGGGAAGTGTTCATAATAGATGTGAATTCCCTACTGCCCCGCCCCGACCAACCAACCAACCACCAGATTATAAGCATGGGAACTATTAATCATATTGCAAAGCATTTTCAGGTTCCAAAGTGCTAAGAAATCTATACTTAAACTTGCCTCCTATCATTTCAGGGTTCCTCGTTTGCTCTTCAGACACCAAAGCAGTGAGGACAACATGTTTTCAAACCGTGTGCATAATGCATGTCCCAGAGACTCTGTACAAAGCAGTCTTTCAATATTATTATGGTCTCCTACTATGCTTGTCAGTGTGTCATATCAATCAGTAATCTGTTTAAAATTCATCCCTGTTCTGTGGGTCAATACCAAGGCCTAGGGACACTTGTATATCATTTAAGATCTATTTTCAAGTCATCTGTGGTCCATAGGCCAAAATCCCAAACCATGTTTAATGATCTAATGTTGTACAATAACTAGGTCATGTTAACACTTTTGACTCTCTGGGCTCATTTTATTCCATCAGAATTAACATAATACCTTGCAAGAGTCTTCTGTACAGGGTAGCATTTCACCCTATGCAAATAAGCAGCTTTTTGTGTGTACAGGACAGAAACTGAGCTGTATACTGAGTATTGCCTCCATCCGAATGACCACTATGTGAAACAATCACTTTTTAATAACTAGCCATGGTGAAAAGTTTCAATCCTGTTTGTATACCAATGTTAAATAGCCTTACTAGCACCCTGACTGTGAGATCTGTTAAGCACCAGTAACCTCTGCTTATAGCCATGAGAGCAGTGGGTACTCACACTTTCCAAAATCAGGCCCTTCCTGGTTACAACCATGACAAAAAGTGGAATTACTCCTTTTGTGTTTGTGGCCTAATATACTTATTCTACAAGATTTCCAGCCCATGTTTACATACTTAAAAAGATTGGAGAGCCCTCCCAAGCATCTAATTTCCTGGGTGTGATTCTGATCTTATATCACTGGTTTACAATTTTTGAGAAGTCGTCTGCTTCAGAGATAAAATGTGCTATTTATTACGTATTTTGATGTGCTGAATTCAAATATGACAATTAAAACAACTGATTGGCTACTGTTTCTAAGATATTTAAGTTTTTTACATTTTATGTCTATGTATATTGTGTAGATAGTAGAGTTTTAATCATAAATTGTAAACCTAGGTCTTTTCATGTGTTTATGGTTGCTTTACATGATAATATTTCACCTGTCCTGTTTATGTAACACTTTAAAAATCAGCAAAAGGGTTATATAAATAAAATTTATTATGAAACAAAAGGCAAAAAACTATTATGTACATAGTTTAGTCCTATTCAGTGTCTACTCGGCGCTTCTTGGCTTGTCTTTTGTATTCATTAAATGGAGCATCTCTTGTCACTGTCCAGCAATAGTCTGCAAGCATTGATGGGCTCCATTTGCCCTAATAGCATTTCTCCATTGTTGCAATGTCCTGGTGAAATCGCTCGCCGTGCTCATCGCTCACTGCTCCGCAGTTCGGTGGAAAAAAATCTAGATGAGAGTGCAAAACATGTATCTTTAGTGACATGTTGCAACCAAGGCTTTTGTATGCCTTGAGGAGGTTTTCCACCAACAACCTGTAGTTGTCTGCCTTGTTGTTTCTGAGAAAATTTATTGCCACTAACTGAAAGGCTTTCCATGCCATCTTTTCCTTGCCACGCAGTGCATGGTCAAATGCATCATCTCGAAGAAGTTCACGAATCTGAGGACCAACAAAGACAACTTCCTTTATCTTAGCTTCACTTAACCTTGGAAATTTTCCACGGAGGTACTTGAAAGCTGCTTGTGTTTTGTCAATGGCGTTGACAAAGTTCTTCATCTGACGCAGCTTGATGTGTAAGGGTGGTAACAAAATCTTCCTTGATTCAACAAGTGATGGATGCTGAACACTTTTCCTCCCAGGCTCCAATGACTGTCGGAGTGGCCAATCTTTCTTGATGTAGTGGGAATCTCTTGCACAACTATCCCATTCACAGAGAAAACAGCAGTACTTTGTGTATCCACTCTGCAGACCAAGCAAGAGAGCAACAACCTTCAAATCGCCACAAAGCTGCCACTGATGTTGGTCATAGTTTATGCACCTCAAAAGTGGTTTCATGTTGTCATAGGTTTCCTTCATATGGACTGCATGACCAACTGGAATTGATGGCAAAACATTGCCATTATGCAGTAAAACAGCTTTAAGACTCGTCTTCGATGAATCAATGAACAGTCTCCACTCATCTGGATCGTGAACGATGTTGAGGGCTGCCATCACACCATCGATGTTGCTGCAGGCTACAAGATCACCTTCCATGAAGAAGAATGGGACAAGATCCTTTTGACAGTCACGGAACATGGAAACCCTAACATCACCTGCCAGGAGATTCCACTGCTGTAGTCTGGAGTCCAACAGCTCTGCCTTACTCTTGGGTAGTTCCAAATCCCTGACAAGGTCATTCAGTTCACCTTGTGTTATGAGGTGGTTCCGAGGAGGAGGATGGGAGAATATGTGGGTCCTGTGACATTGATGGTTCAGGACCAGAAGTTTCATCATCTTCCTCTTCCTCGTCTGACTCCCGCACTTACCTTTCCTCCCGGTATCCCACTCCCGCACTTACCTGCGGGCTTAGGTCACTGTCCCCTGGCAAACCTAGTTTAAAGCCCTCCTCACTAGGTTAGCAAGCCTGCCTGTGAAGATGCTCTTCCCTCTCTTCATTAGGTGGATCCCATCTCTTCCTAGCAATCCTTCTTCCTGGAACAACATCCCATGGTTCAAGAATCCAAAGTCCTCCCTCCAACACCACCTGCATAACCATGCATTCACCTTCGCAATTCGATGATCCCTACCTGGGCCTTTTCTTTCAACAAGGAGGATGAACGAGAACACGACTTGTGCCTCAATCTCCTTTATCCTTCTTCCCAGAGCCACATAGTCTGCAGTGATCCACTCAAGGTCATTCTTGGCAGTATCATTGGTGCCCATGTGGAGAAGTAGGAAGGAGTAGCAGTCCGAGGTCTTGATCAGTCTCGTCAAACACTCCATCACATCCTGCATTCTAGCTCCAGGCAAGCAGCACACTTCTCGAGTCTCCCGGTCTGATCGGCAGATGGATGACTCAGTCCCCCTTAGCAGGGAGTCCCTGACCACCACCACCCATATCCTCCTCTGGGGAATGCTGGTAATAGAATCCCCATTCCTAGGACAATGCATCCCATGCCTTCCAGCCGATGGGGTCTCCTTCTGATACCTTCCCTCAGAGGGCTCTTCCAAATCCTTCTCCACAGTAGTACCTGTGCAGAGAGCCTGAAAACGATTTTGCACCTCTATCTGCATTGGGAGTAGATAGGTTCTCTTCTAAAAAGCTAGGGAACAGTGGACAGTGAATGTGAAAAGTGCAGAGTGTCTCACCAACTCAAATAAAAGTGCTGAGTTTATAGACATTTCCTAGTGTAGCAAGGCGAGTGGCCTCCCTCCGAGCAGGAGATTACACTCCCCTTGGAGGGCAAAGTCTAGATCACCCCGTCCCCCTTGCCGGAAGTACTGGAGCATGGCCGGAAGTATAAAAGGCTGGCCCTGCAGCACAGTTTGGGGAGAGCCTGCGGAGGGGAAGGACGCTCTGCCGATTCAGCCATGTCCCCGAGATGAACCCTCACTGGGCGGTGCCCAATCCACAGACGCTGACGAGGACTGGCCTGGAGCGCCTGCTGCCATCTACCCAGAGGAGCCGGAAGAGGCCTGGAGGCTAGAGGTACTGAGCCCTGGGGTGGCAGGAAGTGGCCCAGGGGCAGCCCCGAAGCAGCTGGCTGCAGAGCCAGGGGTGGCCCAGTCAGCGTGTTGCAGCTGGATCCCCGCTGATGCAGGGACAGCTGATTCTGCCCCTGCCAGGGCCCTGGGCTGGGATGCGGTGGAGTAGGATGGGCCTGTGTCCCCCTGCCACCCCACCTCGGGGTGGCTGACCCTCCTACACTGTGAAAAGAGGCTCTAGCTCTGAAGAGGAGCTTCCCTTACCACTCACCTGTAGACTGTTTTGTTTTCTGGCTGCCTGAGCTCTACCCAGGCTAAAGTGAGCCCCATAAGACTGTTTTGCTTGCTGGCACCCTGAGCTTACTCAAGCTGAGGCCCAGCTCACCTGCAGACCGGTTTGTTTGCTGGCTTCCTGAGCTCTGCCCAGGCCAAAGCCAGCCTGAGACTGTTGCTTGCTGGCAGCCTGTGCCTCTGCAAGCCCAGGACCAGTTCCCCTGAAAGACTGTTTGCTGGTTGAACCCAGCCTGAGACTGTTTTGCTTGCGGGATGCCCGAGCCTCCTCAGGCCCAAGCCTGGCTCACCTAAAGACTGTTTTGGTTTGCTGGCTGCCTGAGCTCCGCCCAGGCCACAGCTAGCCCGAATACACTCAGTTTAGGGGCTGACTGCTTGAGCCACCCAAACCCAGGCAAAAGCCTGATAGGGATTATTGAGTGCCCAGCCCTAATGGGGGCTCTTGCCTATCTTGCAGACTCTGGTCCTGGCCTGACAGGACCAGCCTGAGTGGCCTCCCTGCGAGCGGGAGAGTGAGGGACCATTACACCTAGTGAAAGTCATCAGTTTGGATCTGATAATTATTGTCTGAAAATCATTACTATCTAGTGGCAGCCATTTGTGAGAGGAAGTGCTGGTCTTAATTGTCCATTACAAAATGGTCACCACTACAGGTATCACTAAGTGTTGACTTAATTTGACTTATCAGGTCACAGCTCATCCCTATAGGTGCTCTCTCCAGCCAAGACTGAAATACTTTGGCAGAGGAAAAAGGCTTGTTATATGTTTTGTGGATAAGCAGGACTTCATTTTCCGGTGCTGCCAATCTAGCACCAACTCATACAAATTGGTCATTTAGAAAAAAATATATAAAGAAGGGAGGAAAGGGTGTGGACTTGCTGATGAGATTGAAAGCATAATGAATAGTAGTACAGAGAGCTCCCTTTGCTATCTTTCATCCATGAAAAAAAAATGAGCTAAATGGCATTTAGTTAGGTATTAATAGAAACCCCCCACTCTCCACATGGTTCAAATACTGCTACACTGAGAATTCTTATATAGTTTCCTTGACAACCACATAAGCATCCTCTGAGTATCTTTTTGTAACAGCTGATTGTGTAATATGTATTTAATCCAATGGCTATGAGGATGAATATAATTTTAGACCACAAGAGCATTCTAGCAAGCCTGAATCAGTGAATTGGTTTGAAAGAAGAATTAGTCCCTCGGTGAAAATAGTTTTCCACTCTGCAATACTTTAGGGGTTGACACAGCCAAATCTTGGGGGAAAGAAAATACTCTGAGCATAAAGAGAGATTATGAAATAGAAACATATACCAAATGGATAATTGATTTTTTTTGCATTACATCTCATTAGTTTCTCCTATTACCCTAGTTCCATAATCAACAGCCAGCATGTTCATGTAAATGAATGGCTGTCACATTTATAAGAAATGAAAGGGAAAACTACACTCAGTGTGTAATCACCACCTGTGGAACTCACGGCTGAAGGACTGTCAAAGCATCACATGGCCAAGATACTGGAATGCAGCCAAAGTGCATGGAACAGCTTGGATGGGGATGAGGTGGGGGCGATGGTCAATAACAGTGCTTTGAAGCTACCATTGTGCTTTCCTGATTGAAGCTATGGAGATGCTGATCTGGTTCCAGTCCTAAGTTAAAGCTGAGGCCTTCTTTAAATGTTGGTGACTGCCAATGGCCTCAACAGGACATGCTGAGACTAGGGGATTGCTGGGGCATAAGAGACCCCAATCCATGCCCACCTCTTCTCTGGAAACACCCCTCACATCAGTGAGTGAAAAGGGCAGGATGATTTTTCTGTACTGGGTGTATACTGAGCTTCCCTCCCTTTCATTTTAATGTAAAGTAATGATTAAAGAGAGAGAGAAAACTGTAGAGGTGAGGAATGGGCCTGGCACTCCTAGATTTTCCTATCTCATAGCAATTGTGCAGGAGGCTCACATTACAGTCCATTTATGTCCACTTGGAGCACAGCCACCTACTAAGGTGACTAGGGAATAGGAAGGGTAAAATAGAAGGCAGTAAAATAAAACCCTAGACTCTAGGGCCTAGAGCAACAGGGGAAACACTTATACCAATCCCTCCCATTTGGATGCTAGACTCTTTCAACTGCTGAGCTGAGAGGCAGGGTCTGCTGTTTGCACTTCCACAACTGGCTGACCTTTCCTCTAAGCTCATTAGCCTGCAGCAGATCCAGCCTCAGTGGCCTTCTGGGGCTCATGGACTTTTTGGGGTTTTATTGTACATTCAGTCTTCTAAGCCTCAGGCAAATCCTTCTGTGCAGCTCTCCTTATCACAATGCAATTACTTGCCTTTCTTCAGGCTGGTTGGAATTCAGGGGTGGAACTCACTGAAAAGGTTAAGGAGTCAAGAAAATCAGATTCAATCTTTGTTTTCAATCGGTTCTCCTAACTTCACTTTATAACAGTTGGTATCAGCAAGTTGAGACTGCGATTCTGGCAGCTTGACTGAACCTATCAGATGGTCAACTGATCCATTTTGTATTTGCCTAAATCTAAAAGTTTGGAGATAAAAAAAAAAGGGCACACATTCCAGTGCAATTAAAACATGTGCTACAGAGAGATTTCTGAAATGACAGAGTGTAATAGTAATTTAATTTTATTTATTTGGCTATTAAAATAGGGACTAAACCTCTTAAGCAGGGATAATTGACGTTGAATTAAAACACAGTTTGAAATCTTAGATAAAGACACAAAACAAGCCAATACAGTGCACATTTCTTTGAAAAGTTGAAATAAACGTCAAAAGAAGGTAAGTCTCTCAGAATGCTATGAAGAGAGAAGGAATTAAACCTTCCCCATCAATCTTCTTCCCTCGAAAATAATGTTCTTTATCCAAATTCGTGAACAGGGAGGCATGGCATAAGAAGACTACAGGACCCTGTATTTTGATCCAAGCAAACTTTCATTCAGCTCAAGATGCAGCCCTGCATGCTTGGATCTACAGTTTCTAGTCGGCACACCTTCATATTCAAATCAAGAGGGCAGAAGTGGGAGGATCAAGATAGTTCCAATCACCATGTTATCTGTATTTATCAGAGAGGTTATTTAAGTTCTAAACTTAAGACTTCCTTATTGAATGCCAAAGCAGTCTTCACCTGGGCTCCTTGGCTTTATCTATAGAAACTGAGAAGCGTTCTTTCTCCCCACAGGCCCTCTGGAAGAAGATATTTGGAGTAGACTCACAGAAGGGTCATTTGACAAACTTTTACCCATGATTTTTCTTTTAGAGTGTACCAGTGACACCATATACCCCATATGATACTCTGTACCCCATGTTGAGATTTTGCTAAATGTTTGTTACTGAAACATGTAATTCTGAAGAATGTCACAGGCTAGCTCCTCAGTGTCAACAAAGACCTGACCACTGATTTTAGAAAACTATTAGCTACTGAAGCAACCATTCGCCATTGGGGGGATGGTAAAAAAAAGATTTGCATAACATTCCGGAAAAGTTTCAAACACAGAAGGTGCGAACAAGAAATTTGCAATTCACCTGAAAGACACTTGTACACAGGGGACAACTTTGTCTACACCCCAGTGGAGGGTGGGAGTAATCCTCAAAGAGAGGATGAGTGTATAAAAATGCAGAACACACAATTTACCTCTCCTCCCCCATCTCTACACATGGTAGCAAGATCATTTGAAAGACAACGAACCATCACTGAACTAGGAGGATTGATCCTAACTAGTAGCTTTTCCAGTTAATGTGGACTGCTGAAACTTTCTGGGTGACAGATACCTTTTGCTTTCAAATCCTATTTAGGTTGTTAAAGTCTAGAAATCGGATTGTGGTTTTATACTCTTATTTTCTTTAGTAACCAATTCTTACTTGTATACATTTATCACTTATAATCACTTAAAATTTATCTTTCTCTAGTTAATAAACTTGTTTAATTGTTTATCCAAACTACTGTGGTTTTGGTTGAAGTGGCTGGGGAATCTCTACTCGGGTTAACAAAGGCTGTCACATATTCATTACCCTTTGTTGGAATGAAGAACTTTTAATGATCTTGCACTATTGGGGGGTGAGGGGAGGGGCAGGCCTAGAACAGTGTAAGATGCACATTTATGGAGTGCAAGGCTGGGATTGAGGGATATGCTGATGTTGCCCTGTTCATGAGTGGCTGGGAGAGCACTCATGTAACTTTTCTGGGTGTACCTTTACATGATAATGGCTGTCTGAGGAGGGCCTGGAGAGGCTGCTTTTCACCTGCAGCAGTGTAAGAGACACCTTGGTCTGGAGAATTAAGGTGACACAGCCAGGGCTGGCTCCAGGCAACCAAGCATGTGCTTGGGGTGGCACCTGGTAAGGGGCAGCCAATCGTGGGGTGGCGGGGGACAGCGCAGCGTGGCACTCGGCGGTGGGGGGGTTCCGGCGGCACAACGCTTGGCGGAGGGTGTTCGGCGGTGCGGCGCTCCGCGGGGAGGGGTTCGGCAGCGCGGCGCTCAGCGGGGGGTGTTTGGTGACACGGTGCTCTGCGGGGGGCGTTTGGCGGCGCGGCGCTCAGCGGGGGGTATTTGGCGGTGCTTGCGCGGGGGGCTTCAGCAGTGCAGTGCTCCGCAAGGGGCGGAGGTGTTCGGCAGCTCAGCGGGGGGTGTTTGGCGGCGCTCCGTTCAGAGGGGGGTGTTCGGCGGTGCTCCGTGTGGGGGGGTTCAGCAGCGCGACGGGGGGCGGCTGTTGTTCGGCGGCGCGGCACTCGGGGGGGTTTTGGCGGTGCAGCACTAGGTGGGGGGGCGTTACGGCAGGGCGGCGCTTTTTTTTGCTGCTTGGGGTGGCAAAAAAGTTAGAGCCGGCCCTGGACACAGCAGTTCAGAGTTTAAGGCTGTACCCTGGGGAATGTCACAGTACTCTTTATCCTTTCCATGTAAACAAGAGCAGGGGTGCTGGCCATTGAACCAAACTCTAAACTTTGTCTATAATGGAAACCACTTCAAGCCAGGGGGTGCAGCAGCACCCCCAGCACCCCTAGGTCCAGCATCTATGAACAGAAGCTTAAAGTGTATTATAGTCAAAATACTTACTGCACTCTTATGTTATTCCATATTTATCCCTTCTCAATAGACAATTGGCTCAAATTTGCAAATTAAAGGATGATTTGTTTCTAACTGCCAATACCACAAATTCCAACCCAGAGCTGAAAATTTTTTTTTTTTCCCTTTAGTGAAGTCAACAGATAAGACTTAAAGGCTCAGCTGGGACCACAAATGTGGAGTAAAGTGGTTCAAGGTGTAATTTTTACATTGTAATTTTTCTGACTAAATCCACATTTTAATCCTCATTTTAAGTAGGAATGGGAAAAAAGCATCACTGTTGTAAAATGTCTTTTAGGTTTTCTTCTTGTGAATTATAATCTTTTCCATGGATCAAGATTGAACCACTGACTAAATTTGGTTTAGGAAGGAATTTTACCTCAGAGAATATTGGTAGGAAACTTTTCCCCCTTCTTTTGCTGCAATGAGCAATGAGATAATCTATTAAAATCTAGTAGGTGTGTCACACATTGTTATTTTAATCTGATGACAAGAGTAGTATACATTTCTCAGGAACAAGATTTCCAGACCAGATTGTACACTAAAAAGACTTGATGTGTTTTGTTTTTTTCTAAGGACAAAGATCTATCGTGAATTTGTAATATGAGGAGGAGGGTTCCCCAGCCAGCATCTTTAGCCAGGTTCTTTGAATATTAACCCTATCCTGAATAAGCAATGTGTGATGTGGTATATTAATGTATTATTTAAACTTTGGTTTAATACATAAAAATAAACAAACTAAGAAAGAGAGCATAATATGTGTGACTCACTGTATCATCAATCAACTTGCACTAACTCACAAGAAATGCCTTTGGATGTAGCCTATTAAGAGTTTACTCAAAATTGCAACAGTCGGAGTTACATTGCTATATAAACCAAAGGGTGTGTTTTGATAAACATCTGTACTTTCATATTATATATATGAGTATGTATATATATATATATATATATATATACACACACACACACACACACAGGAGAGCTTTTTAATTTCACTCAGTACTAAATATAAACCACATATTGTGCTGATACTGCAGTTATTATCCCCATGTATAATATGATGAATTAAGAGAATTACTGGCATACATATCTGATTGGGATTCAGCCAATTCTATTTTGTATTTTTTGTTTTTAATTCTTATACTATACCACTTGCAATTATTTTGACCATCAAGAAACTAGACCTGTTTAAAAAAAAATTACTCTTGATCAACAAATTTCCAGTGAATTGAACTATTGCTTAACTATTCTGAAGCTCTTTCTCTATAAATGAGGCTCAATGTTTCCTAAAAATATGCTTTTCCCCAAGGCATTTGCTGTGTTTACTTGGGCCAAATATAAAGATAATGTAATTCTCTATTCCTGCTTCTTATCCTAGAAGAAACCAAGAGAAGAGGTGTGATTATTTTTTTTTCAAACTTCAGAAAATAAATTTGGATTTGTTATGTCATTTAAGTTAAGCTTCAGTATGGTTTTTGTTTCATTTCAACCATTTCACACATTCATTGTGATTATCTTGAGTCTTGACAGTGTTGCTAAAGCTAGATTTTGAAGATGAAATTAAGGGTATAATAATTCTATTCTGTTCTAAAAAGGCTGTCATAATGCAGCCATCACTGCTGTATCTCAGTATCTTCCCGGGTAAAAACAAAAACAAACAAAAAGTGAGCTACTCTACATATTTAAAGTTTCCCTTCCATTCTCCTTCTCTGTGCTATAGTAATTTCCTCCACTCAGCCACTGCAATGTATATACTGTTATCAAAGACTAAGGTAGTTCTTTTGGACTCAATGAATCCTCTCCATTGTGGACATTGAAAAACTTGATCTAGTTTTCAACAAGGAACCAGCTAGTAGATTGATCAGTATACAGATACAATGTGATCACCATAGCCCATATTGCTGAGGAGCTGAACTGCCACTTTCTGCCCCACTTGCAGCTTTTCTAAGGCTGATGTTTTCAATGAGACATAATGAGATTAAACTGAGAAAAAATACCCTATCAGATGGTGGCATAATCTCTCCAGGGCTTTGGTTGACCCCCAATCAGTCAATGGCCAAAGTACTTGAGAATATACTGTAGGGAAGAATCTTGAACCAGACAGAGAATAGACTAGATGATCTAACAGATCTTTTCCATCTCAACTTTCTGTTGTTTTGTAAGGCAAATGTCCTCAACGAATTCACTCTGGATCTATCCTATGTACCTTTTGCGAATTCCCAGGAAATCAGAAGCCAATCACTTGTGAACACATCGCGTTTTCCAGAAACAATGAAACTTCATGGACATTACACTTAGGATATCTCCATTTAAAAAAAAAAAAAAAGAATATCTCCTAGAACTGGAAGGGACCTTGAAAGGTCATCAGGTCCAGCCCCCTGCCTTCACTAGCAGGACTAAGTACTGATTTTGCCCCAGACCCCTCAGCGGCCCCCTCAAGGATTGAACTCACAACCCTGGGTTTAGCAGGTCAATGCTCAAACCACTGAGCTATCCCTCCCCCTTTTACACTACTGGGGACATTTTTGACAGCCCTAAACTGTTTTAATGTCCAGTGCCCCTAAATTAATGTAACCATGGCTCTTTCCCTTTTTTAGACTGTATTTTTATGGATCATTTCATGTATGTTTAAAAAATTTGGCAGTGTGATATAAATAAATACATTTAATTAAACCATCTGGCCCAGACAATACTTCAGTATAATACAGTTATATGGCCACACTCAAGCTTATACTCAGGGGTCTAGAATGCTTCTATACAGGAAGGTTTCTAATATAAGTTTACGAGGGGAGCAGATGTTCATTCCTGCTGTTTGGTGGTGGTGACATCTGAAAGTTCTGTCTTTTACCACTGAGGGAGAAATCCAAGGGTAGAATAATTCTCTCTAAAACCAGCTAGAAAACTTAAAAGAAAAAAAACGCAACCCTTTGTTACTGATCAAACAGTCACTATAAACAAACAATTGTGGGTGCATATTTAGTGATTCAATTGTTATTGGTACTGCCCTCCCCTTTATCGTTGACCAAACATAAGATTAAAAAGATGGTGATGTACAAGATAACCCTTATAACAAAATCAAAATATATGTCACTGAGTGAAGTTCTTTAGGTTGGGCTGGTGATCTCAGGTATTTGTCAGCAAGCTGAATATATTCCATAACAAAAACACTGTCTATATCAATTTACTCTATTAGTGGACCCAGAGGATCTGCTCCTTTAGCTTGCTGAGTAGAAGTGCTGATGTTTTTGTTAAATGTGAAGTTGTGAGATTTATTTCTAATACATTTTGTATGCAGTTCATTTACATCTCTATCATTTGCATGCATGAAACCAACCATAGATCATTAAACAACCTTATTTCAGAGACAATGGCTGATGGCAGAAAATTCTATAAAAAATTCTCTTCATACACAAATCCATAAAACTTGTGTACAAAGTTAAGGTAAATGTTTTTCAAGCACCTAAATGATTCAGAAGTCCCATTAAAAAAAAAAAAAAAAAAAAAACAACAACACACCTTAGGCAATTAGGGCTAGATTCACAAAAGGATTTAGGTGCCTAACTTCCATGTTCAGGTATGGCTATACAGTCATCCTAACACTCTCTGGCCCAATGAATATTTAAATAGTTACACACAATAGGACAGCTTCAACAGGAGAAACAGTGAGATCTGCCTCAGAAAAACCCATGGAATTAGGGAATGCACCTAAGAAGTAGGAGTCCTGGATTCAAATCCCTACTCTGCACTAGGCAGACTGTGTATATGAAGCAGTGTCTTACACATCCTTGATGTGTATGCTAACCAATAAGAAAGGTCTGTCTGACCTGGCTTAGGAACCTAACTTGGGGAGTTAGTTCATGGCATGAATCCCGAGCATAGAAAAGTTCCTCCCTCTAGGCTGGAGTTAGGTGTCTACATACCTTTGAGGGGCAGGACTTAAGCCACACCCCTCTCTTTTGTATTTCCATTTGGCTAGTTTAGGCAGTTGCCCACTCAGCATGCTGGCTTTCATTGATCCCATTCTTAGTTGTCTAATTCTCTCCATGCATTTTATAAGGAGTCCGGGTGCCTAACTCAGGGCTGAGAATTCCACTAGGCAGCAGGGCACTTAAATATTAGACTTTGAAATGCTGACTCTAAGTCCCCTTTGTGAATCTAGCCCATTTGAAAGTCAATGGGACTTAGGATCCTAAGTGCCTAAATTACTTCTGAATATGGGACTTAAGGCTTGTCTACATGGTGCATTAGTCCATACTACAGAGGTGTAAAGTCTAGTGCACACTAGCATGTTGTTTGAAACAGGACTACATTAACGCACACTAGGAAGCTTTTTGTGCATTCCAGCAAGGTCCACATGGGACAGTAAGTGTGCAACTTGCTCGTGCGCCCTAGAATTTACAAGCCTTTGGTGCAAGCTAATACACCATGTAAACAAGCAGTTAGGCTCCTAAGTCAGGAAGCACTTAGTGCTAATGAAGGTGAGAGATGAGCTGAAAAATTGTGGGGAACAGGTGCTGAGCAATTTTTACATATATTTATTTGCTGCTCAATCCTCACCAGCACCCCATGGGATCCACAGCAAGTAGTATTCCCTTCAGTTACATAAAGCTTCAAGGGACTGGTGGTATAACCTACGTTGGGTATATTCAATACTAGACTAGAAAACTCATCTTTTTATTGATACGTTATTAAGCACCATGTGAGGATTTACATACATGATTCCCACTATCTAAAATTGAAGCAGAAAAGTTTTCTCTCACCTCCCTAGTTTTGGACATACACTCTTATACATTTGCTTTCTGGTGTTCTTTTTATCCAAACAAGTGCAGCACAGGCAGAGACAGCAAAATCTTCCGCATGCTATCCAGCCAATATGACTAAACCCCAACATAGAGGAACCACCTCTTGATGCCAGCAGATAATTCATTCTCCATGACCACTCAATCCTTATGCTTTTGGCTGAGGCAACCACTGGTGGCAGTTGTGATGATTTAAATAGAGTGGAAAGAAACTTGTCCAGTGGGACCTGGACTCCACCAGGTCAATAGCAGCCACTGAACAGCCGCCAGAAGGTAAAATATTTTGTGATTTAGTGATCCGTATGTAGATTTCTACTACAGACTTAGAAAAAGCCATGTGTCTTTTTAATGCCACCCTGGGCCACCTAGTCCTCCATATACTGGGGAGAGGGGAAGACAAAGGAAAGGGAGACTGAATCCTTCAGTTAATCAAGTTTCTTCTTTCATTTGATAGCCACTATAAAATTAGAACCTGTTCAAACAGGAGTCTTTCCATGAACTTCAATAGGCATTAGATGAGGCCATTAGGGACCTGCAAATAAAAGTAAGAGCAGTAATACATACTTTGTGCTCAGTATCAAGGCTCCAGTGATAGCCTTTGTTAGAAGAAATATCAAATGGTCTATTTAAAAAAATCTATTTAGTTCATTTTCGCATTTTTTTAAAGGAATGACATGGGGAGCTATAGAGAAACAGGGCCCAAGACTGAGAAAGAAAGAGAGAAGAGAAATTTATGGCTATGAAGTTCTGCAGGTACCACACACTTACCCCCACACCTCATAGCATTCCATTGCAATATTATTCCTTGCAAGTGTGATAGTCACGGCCTTTCTTTCTCAGGAGTCACACTCAGGTGGTTTTAGAGCCCTTTCCCCTTTCAAAGGCCTTTCTGGTCTTTGGTGAGTCTTAATAGGCAATGGAGGTCTCTCAGATATTTCTCCCTATCACATTCTGGGCTGCAATCCAGAGCAGCGAGGGATTGTGTTACTGCCTGCCTATAACCCTAAGTGCCTCAAAAGGCTCTGCTGCTGTGGTTCTCTTATCTGGAAGCTCCCAGCCAGCATAGAAACCTGTGCTGAGTGTATGTAGTTTAAGCAGCTCTGACTCAGCAATTCTGATTCTAGTAGCCTGTTTGGTACACCACAACCACACTCTGGTTACACTTAGCAAGATGACCCCACCACCTTTTCACTCCCAAAACCACATGCTCTGCAATGTCCAGCCCTCTCTTGGACCCTTCAGAGAGATATTATGGTTTGTTTGTTCCTTTAGAAGTACAATGCCCAGCAGCTTGCCACATTAATTGGAGTTAACATTCACTTTAAATCAAACACAGCACTGGGTTGGTTTAAATTGAAAGTAAAACAAGCTTATTAACAAAAGATAAGATTTTAGGTAAGTTCAAGTATGCTGGATAGAGTTAGAAATTGTTACAAGCAAATAAAAATAAAAAATGCTTTCTAAAGGCTAAGACTTAGCAAAACAAGCTAAAGCCATTGTTTAAGGTAGTTTGTTTACAAGACAGCTGACCAATGCCTCTGGTCAGGATCTTCTACATCAGTGCTTCTCAAAGTCGGGCCACCGCTTGTTCAGGGAAAGCTCCTGGCAGTCCAGGCTGGTTTGTTTACCTGCCGCGTCTGCAGGTTCGGCCGATCACGGCTCCCACTGGCCACGGTTCGCTGCTCCAGGCCAATGGGGGCTGCGGGAAGGGCGGCCAGCACATCCCTTGGCCCGGAACTCTTCCCGCAGCCCCCATTG
>NC_048301.1:76903499-76970492 GCF_013100865.1 Trachemys scripta elegans | reverse complement strand
TGGGGGCCGCGATCGGCCGAACCTGCCGCGTCAGCAGGTAAATAAACTGGCCCGGCCCGCTAGGGTGCTTATCCTGGCGAGCTGCGTGCCAAACGTTGCCGACCCCTGAGCTAAATCATAGTGTTTTAGCAGCATATCACAACACAGTGTTTGTTATATGGCAGAACCAGATGTCATTCAGATGTTGTCATGCCCCACAAGCTTGAAGGGTCATTCCCATGAAATCAGGAAAACTTCAAAAAAACTGGAAGGGTGAAAACCATAATATTGGCAAGCTTTTTATTGGAAACCCACTAGTTTAGCTTGGTATAACAAGGCTATATTGAGAAAAAATAACTGGACAAAAAACCTGACATATGTTAAAAATAAAATAATCTGTGACTACTAACACCACACTTCGCCCTCCAACAATATAATCCCTCCCCATTTAAGCACCAAAGGGATCAATCCTGTGCAATGGTAGGCATCTGCTGAAATGTATTGAAGACCCTTATCCCTCCCATTTCATTGAATCCACTGGAGGCCTACTGGTATGTGGCACCTTATTGGAATGGGCCAAAATGAGACTGTCATTTAGACATCATCACACTTCCCCCCCCTGCTCTTCAACTAATCATTGAATGTTGAATGGTTAGGTTGGGGATAGGAATTACTTGCAAACAGAGGCTATTAACTGACATGCAAATTGAAGGGGTCTGCCCATCTGTTAATTAATTATCCATGAAATTGATTCAGGTAGGTGGGGTCCATTCACCATGATTATCTCTTTGCAATCTCACACGTTTCCATGGGATATTAAGAATGCATAAAGAGGACCTTACAATCATTGTACTCATGCACAAAATACACTGTCTTCTTCCTTTATAAACCTTATAATTATTTAATTTCTTATTTAAGGGTAGATGAACAGTTATATAAACAACACCTGAAGCCATTATAGAGTGTTTTTCTTTACAGAAACAACAATTTGTTTTTGCTTCCCTAAGTCAAATGAGGAAACAAATGACCTTGTTTGTTTGAGGAATTTGGACTATTAAAGATGTACCTCTAGACCAGAGGGATAAGACAGGGGAGAAAGAGTAACGTCACAGCCCTGATGGAAGTGGATATAATACAATGATTAATTTGACAGGATAACATGGCCTTTCAATAAATTATACATTGTAGCTGTCATAAACAGTTTCACTCACATGGGATCAGGGCTGTACCTCTTGTCCCAAAATCCACAGTACAGAACAAGTTGTCAGAATTTTATTAGGGCTTCTGTGGCAAAGCACGGGGAAACAAAACTGAGTTATTGGCTACATGTAGGCATTTGACATCTGGATATCAATTCAAGAATGACCCAGAGAAATCGTCATCACAAAGGTTACATTGGTTTACATTTCAATCAGGCCTGGGGTGAATGAGTCAAGAGTCATGATGGTTTAAAAAACACAAAAACTAAAAGGGAAAATATGTAGTTCATATACACTCTAACTTTGGAAAACAAACTAATCCGTGTTAGTGAATTTAATGCTGGTGAAATAGCCAGCCCTGGAGACTGAAATACTTTATCCACAGCAAAAGCAGCAATCGAATGAGCATCCTACAAACAACTCTGTGGATATGCCTCAACCCTAACATAGAGGGACCAGGGAGGAGAGGCCATGAGTCCTTTCATTATGGTCTGATGAGATTGTCAGCAAGGTGCCAGATTAGTGTGATGGTAATTTACATTGTAAACTCCTCAAGGGCTCTTTGTCTTCTTCTTCGTATTACACCATGTAAATAACGATATCAATGTGTCTTATATCAATTGGCCATCTGACAGATATATAGACAGTACTGAGTCGCTGCTAATTTGGGATGGGTATGAAATGACTTTTATTTCATTACAAGTCCTTGGAGGTATCCTATGTCACTCAACTTTGTTTTTGAAAAAATATATTGATATCCAAGTGAATGGTAAACAAAATAAAACTTCCTTGTGTTAATCTGTATGAGGCCAAGGAAATACTGTGGAGTCTGGGACTCAAAGAGTCTGTAAAAAGCCAATGGTACAACACAATATTCTTTTCCATATTCTTTCTGAGGGACCTAGGGAAATCAGTTGGAAAACACTGCACATTTTTGCAGTAGCTGCCATATGTTGTCTTAACACCCCCATAAGAACACAGGAAATAAATGTCAAGGCTGAAGGGGGACAGAAGCTCATGCTGGTGTTCAAACACATGAAATATTGGCATGATATTGGCTGTCATGGGCCTTTTATGGCCTATGTATCTTAGTGCATGTGAGATTTGGTCTGGCAAAGGTGAGTGAAGAACATAATTATTAGGTCACTGATCAGAATGGTTACTTGAGTGCTTACTAACAAATCAGACACCCCTGTTTTGGACAACCATTATTCCAACTGTAGCAGGCTCATCTGTTGTATAAGTTTGCCTCAGTAAAGCCTATTTAGTCAAAGTCATTCTCTTGTAAAAATATTGGGTGGAGAACAGTGATGTGGTGACCAAGGGAAATGTTATTCTGAATGAATGGAAATTAAAATATGGCAAAATATCTTTGACTTAAACATTTTGTGCAGAGATGCATGTTAGATTCAGTCAGCCTAGGGATATGGGAACCGGAGCTATTCTTATTAACCAGGAGGACAGCCAGTACATTCACAGCAGAACATAAGATTTGCAACACATTGGAGCACTGGTCCATCACAACCAATATCCTAAATCTGGCAGTGTCTGAAACTGAAGATGCCAGAGCAGGAGGTGAAAAAGTCCCACAGTGCACTTAGCTGGTGAAGCAGCATTTTGTGAGCCCATCCTGCACGGCTGATGAAAATGGGAGTTATGCCATTGGTTTTATGGGGAGCTGGATGAGGAGGGGGGAATAGATTCCTTCATGACCTTTGTGGGAATCAGCAGAAGCTTCAGATTTGATTATCTTCCATTAGACTGTGTACTATAACTACACTGTTGCTATGGCCACAAAATAATCCAACCTACTTAAAAAAATACCACCACAATTTTCAATATTATGATTACAATAATTAATTCATATCAAAATAGCCCCAAAGCTACTGCTAGTTATAGCTGGGTAGAGGACAAAGCCCATGATGAGCAGTTGTAGGAAATGTAAAAGCTGTTTATCTATCTCTTCCTCTCCTTTAAATGATATTATAAAAGAATAGAACAGTTCAGAAGAGGTAGTGAAGTGATAGAAAACAGAATTATACCAGGATCTTTTACCCTCTTACAGGAACCAGTTTCTCCATTATTTGCCTCAGTAATCCCAATTTAAGGATTCTGGATGCAAATATGTTGGGGAAACCTGAAGATCATTTAACAACTTAACATATACAGAGAATGAGAGCTGAGGCAGGAACAATACATGTGGTTCCTGTGAGGGTATTCCACCTGAGTTATAACATTTCCAAATATGCTGCATAATGCAAGTATTAATAGGACATAGGTGCCTTTGCTGTTGCATAGAAATAGACGCACAGAAGCAAATTACTTTATTAAATATAAAATGGAAATCAAGTTAAACACGAGGCAGAAGCTGTAAAACAGCTTCCAAATCTGAACACACCTGACACTGCCCACTGTCATATGGGGATGCCCAGGCCTTGTAGAAATCTGCTACTATATTGATATAGCCTGGGAAATGAAGAGAGAGATAAAGCTCTTTGTGTCAAAAATTAACACAGGAAACTTTGTGATTTAAACACATTCACTGGGCTACATGTCTAGGAAACACAGCATTGAACAGCTGAAAAAGGAACTTCTATACAGACTAACTGGGCCAAATCAATTATGTTATAAGAAGTCGGAGGAAGACGTAAGGATAGAGAATTAGATATGGCGCGTTAATACTCTTGGTTTGGGATGGGACTTGAAATCTGAATGAGGTCATGTGACCCTAGGCACTCCTGTATCCACACCTTACACACTGCTGCAGTAATATTTATACAATATACACTGGGTGAGTTATCACATGAAAGCTAATAATACGTTGGATTAATGTTATTGTAAAATGCACGTGTTAGCAGAATAAGTGAAGTTATGAATTCTCTCTGTAAGATGTTAATAAAATGTGATTGAATCAGAAAGATCTGGGGAGAGGGTAAACAGTTTTTTTCCCCCAGACAAAGGAAAAGCTGTTTCCATCCAAACACAATCACAGACAATAGGCAATCATAGTCAAGCAGCCATTTATTGGCATATGAGAGGTGGCAGGGACATATCAATTTGCATTGTAGAAAGCACCACAGGAAAAGAAACCAAAATTCAAACTTTTCCATCAGACTCCATGGTACTCTTCCTCACTGCAGGAGCTTTGAACTTTGAGAAGGATATACAGTAAAAGCTGTATCATCTGGTACTTTACCAACTGGAAATCTCTAGAAACTGGCATTTCAGGGTGCCGGATCTGGACGGCTCCCCACAAGCGGCAACATATCCTACTGCTCCTAGGCAGAGGAACAGCCAAGGGGGCTCAGTGGGCTGCCCCTGTCCCGCCCCAAATACTGGCTCCACAGCTCCCCTTGGCTGGGGACCGTGGCCAATGGGAACTGCGGGCAGAGGCAGCGCGCAGAGCTGCTTGACCACACCTCTGCCTAAGAGCAGCAGGGACATGTTGCTGGTTGTGGGGAGTCGCCTGAAGTGAGCGCTGCCTGGACCCAGCACCCAGCACCCCCTCCCATGCCCCAACCGTCATCCCTGAGCCCCCTCCCACACCCAAACCTCTTCCCTCCATTGGTAAGTATACCTCTACCCCTATATAACGTGACCCGATATAACATGAATTCGGATATAACGTGGTAAAGCAGTGCTCCGGGGGGCGGGGCTGTGCAATCTGGCGGATCAAAGCAAGTTTGATATAATGCAGTTTCACCTATAACATGGTAAGATTTTTTGGCTCCCGAGGACAGCGTTATATCGGGGTAGAGGTGTATAACTCTTAGCTAACCGGAATTTTTGATTAACCGGCACCCCCCATTCTCCCAACATATTGGATAACAAAGC
Source organism: Trachemys scripta elegans (assembly GCF_013100865.1). Classification (NCBI taxonomy): domain Eukaryota; kingdom Metazoa; phylum Chordata; order Testudines; family Emydidae; genus Trachemys; species Trachemys scripta. Next base: position 76,965,480 of record NC_048301.1, on the reverse strand, counting down.
TTTTACTGTATTGCAAAAGTTGACAGGACTATAGAATAGAGGGGCAGAGAACCCCAAGTTACCTTTCACCTAAGATGACAAAGGATCCAAGCACTTTGTACTTTAATGGAGATCATGAGCAAGATGCTGGCCAGGCACCTTGTTGCAAGGAGGTGTGGTAAGAATCTTACCTTCAACCACGACTATAGTTTTGTTAAGTCTTAGTCACTAGAAAGTGTTTTTCACTTTTATTTGCTTGAAATCATTTCTGAATGTATCCCTTATACTTGATCTCACTTAAAACCGCTGTCTTTTTGATTAAATAAATTTGTTTTATTTTTTTTCTAAATCAACCCAGTGCTGTGTTTGGCTTGAAGTGATTAACTCCAGTTAAAGCAACAAGCTGTTATGTGTTTCACTCTTTAAAGGAACAACAGACCTTGTTACTCCTCTGAATGTTCCAGTAGAGGGCTGTACATTTCAAGGCAGATGGTTTGGGGGAAATTTGGGTCTGGGGGTGTGTTGGGGTAACTTGGCTAGCAGAACCAAGGCTGGTGGAGATCAGAGTGTTATTGAGGTATAACAATAGGCTGCTGAACTCACAGTTGCTAAGCCAGGGCTGCTCAACATACAGACATTGAGTACATGCGTGTATGATGGCTGGGAGCATCCTGACTGAGAGCTGCAGGAGCAGAGCATTTTAAGGACAAGCAGTGACACAATCATTCACTGATCTGAACTGCACCCCAGAATGTGAAACTTCATAAATACATTAACTGCAGACAGCACTATTTTCACACTGCAGAGAGTGCAGTGATACTACCTTGGGCTCTGAGCTCCTCCGATCTCACAAATTAAGCAGGCTGTATCTGACTAATACTTGGATAAGAGACCTCCAGAGAAATCCCAGGGTATTGCTGCATGTGGTGTAATATCTGAGCCACCACTAATCCAACTGCCCAACTTGGCGTTAATACCCTCTAACAAAAAACCCCAGCAATATTCCAATACAAAAATAGTTGGATTTCATTTGTAGATTAAATGATTGATAAATATAATTAGTTATAGCCTAAGGAGGCAGTGTTCAAATCCATATTAGGGGTTTGTAATCAGTGTTCAGGTCCAGAGATATGAGTCTATATTTCTCAGCAATCCAAAGGAGGAGTTCATACATTGAAGCACTTTGGGGCTCTTCTGGTTGGAAGGCTCTGTACAAAATGTACCACAGTCTTTTAAACAATGTGAGTTGGACTAACTTTTAAAGATAAAGGAAAAAGGGGGCATGCCAGTGATGATACAGATGGGTTATTAAAAATGATAATTTTCCATCTGTGATTACAAATCAAGATACTGGATAGCTGCATTACCCCATACTCAGGAAGTGAACAGAAAATGCAGCATTAGTAAATACCAGTGCCTGAAATGATGCTGAAGAGTAGAGATACTGTCCAGTAATAACAAAGCACCAGATGCTGCCCACTCCATAGCATTATAATACCTGGCAGTGTTAAAGACATTGCACAGTTAGGAAATGAGGATTTTTTTTTCCTGATGTGTTTCAGAGGCTACTCATCTGCTAAGACTGAATAAATCTCCATATTTTTGAATGCTAAAAATTGCCTTGCACATTGTTTCTTACTTAATAAAGAGCTCATCATAAAGCTTCCGAACAGTTAGCTTGAAGTCTCTCCAAGGCAATTATAATCTTCCCGTATCACAGACACCAATTCTCCAAATTGGAGATCTAACAGGTGCTTTATAATAATTTCAGGCCATTCTTAGTTTCAGGAAAGAATGTCTTCTTATACCACAGGTTTTCTTGATTTCTGACAAGGTTTTACAGAATCTATTAGGAGTCCCTCTATTTTTCACTACAAGTGAATGGTTCTGCTGTTAATGAATCAGGCTGGGATTGAAGAGACAAGGTTCAATTTCCAACTCTGTCATAGTCATCCTGTGTGACCGTGGACAAGTTATTCAAGCTCTTTGGCTCAGTTCCCCATCTGTAAAATGGGGCTAGGAGGGACCACAAAAGTCATCTAGACTAACCCCCTGCCAAGATGCAGGATTTATTGTGTCTAAACCATCCAAGACAGATGGCTATCCAGCTTCTTTTTGAAAATCTCCAGCGAAGGAGCTCCCATGACTTTCCTAGGCAGTTTATTCCATTTTCTTACTGTTCTTACAGTTAGGAAGATTTTCCTGAGATTTAATCTAAATCTGCTATGCTGAAGTTTGAACCTATTGTCTCGTCTCCTGTCCCTCATGACAAAAGAGAAACTTTTTTCTCCATCTTTTTTCTGGCAGCCTTTCAATTATTTGAAAATAATTATTATATACCCTCTTAATCTCCTTTTTTCCAAACTAAACATACCGAGTTCCTTCAGCCTTTGCTTGTGTACAGGGCCGGCGCTTCCATTTAGCCCTAGGGCGCCAGAATTTGGGGGGGGCGGCATTTTGCCGCCCTCGGTGGCAATTCAGCGGCGGGGGCTCCTTCTGCGGGTCTTTGGCAGCAATTGTGCGGCGGGTCCTTCACTCGCTCCGGGACCCGCCGCCGAAGTGCCCCAAAGACCAGGAGCACAGAGGGACCCCCGCCTAGGGCGCCAAAAACCCTGGCACCGCTCCTGCTTATGTAGCTTACATTCCATCCCTTTGATCATCTTTGTTACTTGTCTCTGGATCCTTTCCATTTTCTCTAAATCCTTTATATGCATTGGTGACCAAAACTGGATACAGTACCCTATCTGAAGCATAACCAGCACTGAATAGAGTGGTACTATCATTAAGGCTACTATAAATCCCCCATACTAAATCTTACCTGCTCCTAGAGCACCACTGCTCTCAGGGTCCCCAGGGCGCTGATGCCCTGGGGTGCCCCTACTCCAGCAGTGGGGTATAACTGCCTCTGGCTGCCCGCTGCTCTAAGGCCTCTGGGGGTGCCCACCGGCCGCTGCTCAGGCCGCCCATGGGACCGCCCCGGGGTCAGCTGCCCTGACTGCTGCAGCTGCGGAAGTCACAGAAAGTCATGGAATCCGTGACTTCCACAACTTCTGTGACAGACTCACAGCCTTTCCTATCACCTCCCATAACTTGCATGCTATGCCTCTGTTAATGCCACCCAAAATAGCATTTGCTTTTTTTGCAACAGCATCACATTGCTGACTCATGTTGAGGTTGTGATCACTGCAACTCCCAGATCATTTTTAGCAATGCTGCTGCTGAGCCAATTATCCCCCATTCTGTATTTATGCATTTGTTTTTTCTTCCCTAACTGTAGTGCCTTACATTTGTCTTCGCTGAATTTCATTTTGTTGTCTATAGCCCAGTTCAAGTTATCAAGATCCCTTTGAATTTTAGCTCTATCATCCAAAGTGTTTGCAACTCCCACCTCAGATATTTGTGTCACCTGCAAATTCTCTTTATTCCTACATCCAAATCATTAATAAAAATGTTAAATAACACCAGACCCAGAACAGATCCCTGAGGAACCCCACTTGAGACCTCCTTCCAATCAGACATCATTCCATTAATAGTTACTCTTTGTTTGCTGTTGTTTAACCAATTATGTATGCACTTAATGGTAGTTCTAATGAACCCATATTTCTCCAGTTTACTCATTGGCAGTGCGGGGATGTGTGCTCAGAGGAGGGGCTGAAGAGGTGCAAGTGGCTGGTGGGGGGGCCCTTGGTAGGAGAGGGAGAGAAGACGTGTGAGCAGCAGGTGAGGGACGTCAGGGGAGGGGGCAGAGAGATGAAGGTGGGGGAGGGGGCCAAGCAGGAGTGGGGCCTGGGGTGTAGTGTAGTGGAGCGTTGGCAGGGCCTTGGGGGGAGGAGGCTGAGTGGGGGAAGGCCTCAGAACAGACCAAGGGGTGGGGTCGCGATCCGGGTGCTGGTGGCCCTTCCCCCCGCTTCTAGGGAGTTTCAGGTGCTTATGCCCAGCTTCCCCAAATGTGGGGGTCACACTCCGCCCATAAATTTACTTATGAAAATGTCATGTGGGACTGTGTCAAAAGCCTTGCTAAAGTCCAGGTATATATATATATACACATATACATATATATACACACACACACACATATATATATATATTATCCAACACTTTGCCCCTATCCACCAAACCAGTTACCTTGTCAAAGAAGGAAATTAATCTGGTTTGGCAGGATTTTCTCTTAGTAAATTCATGCAGGCTGCTAGTGATCACCCTTTCATCATCCAGGTATTTCCAAATACTTAGGAGATGCTCAGATACTATACTGATGGGGGCCATATAAGTACCTGGATAGATGCATCAGCATCCCCCATTAAACACTTAGACCAAGAGTCGTTTTTTCAACTAGCAGATGAACAAAAAGAGCTGGTGCATCATAGTGTATCATATGCAATTTCTGCATGTCAAATTAGAAAAAAAGAGATTAAGGATTTACTCTCAAAACTGAAGATCTTTCCCTCTTTGGCTAGTTGTTTACCCACAGTGTAGAAAGTAACTAGGTCAGGACTTGCAACTCTTTCAGTTGGAAACTGTTGATTCTCACCTGAATGTATAAAACACTCACACATGAAATGGTTAACTTAATAGATTCTGAGGCCAGGAGGAACTTCTGTGATCATCTAGTCTGACCTCCTGTTTAACACAGGCCATAGGACTTCCCTGAATTAATTCCTGTTTGAACTAGAACACATTTTTTTTAAATCATGAAATTAGTAAAAGCAGCTCTCTGAAGGTGCATGTGTCATGTTCTTGGGTATGATCAACCACTGAGAGCTTGTTCTGAGGCTTCTTATAATGGGATATCCTGCTGGGGACTCTTGGTGGGAAGAACTTTTTAGGACAAATGAAATCTGTCCCTTATTACAATGAAGGGGACTGTCTCATGCTCATGCATTTTCAGTTGAAATCAGTTCACTGAATCTTTATTAAGACAGTCCAATGTTGTTTTTTTCTCATTCAACTCTGGGCTCTTTCATACTTTTACTCCAGACCCATCAGTAAGACAAACTAGTAGGAAAACTACCATATGTGCAAAACAAAATGGAACAAGGGTTGAAAAGAACAGAGTGAGGGGACAGACTGATAAAAATAAATGCATTTCATTAAAATTTAGTGTAAATGTTGCAATCTCCCATATAATATGTCCACCAGCATGTATTCTTGCTATTATGTGGTATGAATGTGATTTGTGTCCAGAATGATTGATTTATAAAATATTCCAACATATTATGCCCACTCTCCACATAGTAATAGGTATGTGGGCTGTGGTCCATAATGCCCTGCTGCTTATTTTGCAAAAGGCTATTGCTTCCATTTTGAGTTCCTCTGATAATTGGCAGTGTTTGCAGAAGCAGCCAACATTTTACATTAGAGGTTCCGGAGGATGCATCATGTGCTGATTGCTTTCTCTGTCAATTCATTTTGTTTGCACGGTAATGAAACAGAAATGAAACTATCAAAAATATTCAGCTCATAAAATCTGAAGGAAGATGGGCAGCCCATTCTAGCTGACCTGACAGTATTCCACCTTGATGGGATTAGTTCACTGCTTCCCAATATATCCCTCTTGTAACAAGACAAGATAAGAGGATGACATGAGACAAGACTGTGTGTGACCCTTTCATAATCTGAATGCTTCTGGGTGTTGGGGTATTGTCCACCAGATCAAGTGCTGGGGTAAGTGTTAATTATTTTTTGGTATAGAGGTGTTTACAAAATTATAAATATATATCCAATACTGGAACTTTAACATTTTACCTTCCATGCAGAGTGCATTCCACTGAATAACACTCAGTGCCTATAATAAAGACACTCCTACCTTGCTGAAGGACATTGACATGGAATGTGCAGAGACCACTTCACCTTGCATTGAAATGGAGCCTGTGGGATACAGCAGCTAGAATGATGACACTAGTCACATTGCAACAGTTAAGGAAAAAAGAGGTGAAGAAGAATAAATCAGTTGAAACAGCAAGGGGGTTCTAAATGAACAGAATATAATTGTCGGAGTTGGAATTTAGTCAACACATTAGGTTCAGATTTACACTTGGTGTGAAAGGTGGCACGTGAAGATGCACAGCACCTTCCCTAGGGCCAAGGCTTTGGTTCCATTATGACTTAGAAAGAAAAATGCCATCTACTAAATCACCCATACTACCTGCTACAGCATTCTATTTTTCCCCCTGGAAGAATCCCAGGTTCCCACCTACTGACTTCAATTCTGGAGTGATAGATTCCACCACTTCTTTCATGAAACTATTTCACATCTTAATAGATCTTTCTGTCATCATTGGCTGAGCCTCACCAGCCAAAGAGATGTGATTTGAAAAAAAATCAAATTAATTTCTCAGCCCTGGAAACTGTGGTTAAATCTCCCCACACCCATCTCCCACAAAATACCTTAAAAAGAACACTTTGTTTCCTGCAAACACATCTGAGTGAGTAGAGACATTGATCGACCTTGTTGGAAAGCAATAAAATGCAACACCATTAATGTTGGGGAGAAATGAACATTGTCATTAAGCAGAATTGAGCATGTTAGAAAGTGTGGATTGTGAGCCAAAAGAGAATTTAAATATTCCCAGAGTTGCCTACACCTTCCTCTCCTCCAGGGATTTATTATCGTTCGCTGTTGTGCTTCCATCCCTAATAAATTGACTAGCAGGCTCAGTAAATGCAGAACAATCAGTTGCTCCAATTATTTATATGAAATGTTATCCTTCCAACAAAAGGATGTTGGCATGCTCTATTACTTGGCAAAGTCTGCCTTCACAGTGTTTTGTATTTTTTTCCCTACCTCAGTTTGAACTGAATTAAATCACTTAGCATGTTGCTTAAATGGGCCTGCTATATGAAGCAGTGAAAGTGTTTGCCTCCTGGAATGTCTCAGACTTGGCAAAACCAGTTCCAAAGACAATACGATGAAGGCCATTCATCAACTTTATTATCATTCTCAGGCCTTGTCTACACTGGCAAGTTTCTACTCAGTGTAACTCCTGAGGTGTACACACTGACAAGTCATGTAGCATTGAGAAACTGCGCAGTTGCAGCGCTGTAAAAAAAAAAAACCACCCCAAGGAGAGTTGTACAGTTTTCTGTGCCGGGGCTACAGCGCTGCGGTGCTAGTGTAGACACCCTGGTTGACTACTGTACTGCAGTTGGCCTCCCGGAGGTGTCCCACAATGCCTGTTCTTGCCTCTCTGGTCATCAGTTTGAACTCTACTGCCCTGCCCTCAGGTGACCAACCGTTATCCCTACCCCATAAAATCCTTTGGAATTTTGAAAGTCCCATTCCTGTTTGCTTGGTGATGCGTGCAGTGGTCTCAGTGTATCTTTCCAGGTGGGCATGCCTGCGATCCCCCACTTGGAGCAATGCCAAGCTGCTAGGCCTCATCAGCATTTGAGGAGAGGAAGCTATGCAGTCCCAGCTGTGCTCCAGCCATAGGAATTATGATACCTACGAACAGATTTCATGAAGCATGATAGAAAGGGCCATGACCGGGACACACTGCAGGGTGAAAGTGAAGGAGCTGCGGAATGCCTACCACAAAGCATGGGAGGTGCTGCGCCCACAAGCTGCCAGTTCTACGAAGAGCTGGATGCAATACTCTGTGGCGACCCCATCTCCACTGTGAAGGCCACTGTCAATACTTCGGTAGCTCGCATGCCAGCTGAGAGTGGACTGAGCCAGGAGGAGGAAATCTTGGACGAGGATGTGGAGGGGATCCCAGAGGCAGAGGACGACTCGGAAGTCAGAGATGCATGCAGCCAGGAGCTCTTTTCTACCCTGGAGGAGGCTAGCCAGTCACAGCTGTTGGATCCTGGTGAATCACAAACAGGAGAGGAGGCCCCTGGTAAGTGGATTTGATTTTGGGAATCTCTGAAGCGAGTTGTTGGGGGCAGGAGGCTTGTATCTCTATGATGCGTGTACCACCACATGCCTAGTATGAGCGGTGGAACAGGCTGTTGATAGACTCCCTCACTTTATGGGAATCTGCCTCAGAGATCTCCAGGTTCTTTGGCAGAGCTGCTTTGTTTCTTGCCCCATTAATGGTACTTTCCTGCGCCACTATGCCATCACTTGGGAGGCGAGGGGGTCCATTGCTGCACACAAGCAATCCACATAAGCCGCAGTCTTGGAGAAGACATTCCCTTGATTCCCTGCTCACCCTCAGCAGTGAGATATCTTCCATAATGAACACAGCCTATGCAAAAATGTGGTGACAAGAATGATTATCAGGCCTCCTATATAGTGCTGGCTCTCCCCAAGAGCCATGTGCCCACTGTACAGTATGGTCCGGGAATACTGATTTATCCTGCCACTGCAGCTACTCACAATTTTGGGGGTCTTGTGGGATCATGTGCGCTTGCCTAGGGTCAGCCAGTTAGTGACAGGTATGTGAATAGTGGCTGTGTTTTAAAATCAGTGTTCTCTGTGTTGCAAACAATACTGCTGTAAAATGTTGCTTTTGGCTTCACAGAGATGACTTTGGGAGCCCAGCCTCCCTCTTTGTTATCGCTGGCTGAGTGGCTGCACAGAATTAGAAAGTGGCCACAAAGAACTAACGAGGACTTTCTGTGTGAGGTTATGATGCAATCTGCAGCTGAAAAACAGGAATTGAAGGAGTGGCTGGACACCGAGAAGAGGGACTGAAAGGAGAATGTGACATGCTAGAATGAAGCTATGGAGTGGCTCTTAAATATTATGGAGCTCCAAGAGGACATGCTCCAGGTGATATTAGCACTGCAAACCGAGCAGCTCCGTGCCTGCCCTCCCCTGCATATGCTGTCGCAAAACTCTTTCCCATGCACCCCCTCCAGACACCGCCAACACAGTCTTATCAACCTCCTGGCTCAAGTCTGTACCTGTGGCATTCCACTCCTCCCCCGTCACAGTCCAGCTCTGCAGACTCCCAGTACCCACTGCACTCAACACCCGTCCCTCTGCAGTTTAGCCCTGTTGAAGCACTGTACTCCAAAGGAGAAGGTTGGATATGATCCCTGGACATACACAAATCTTTAACCATCCTGGGACCCCACCTCCTCCTGGGACCTTCCCTTTCCCCATCCCCCTCAGTAATTATGTGTTTTTGTCTCTCTCTCTCTGTCCTCCGGTTGTTGTTTTTAATAAGATAATTGTGTTGGTTTGAAAGCAATCTTTATTCTATTAATTGAAAGTAAACATAGCCCTGCAAAGCAACAGACAATTATCTTAAACCTTCATATTGCATTGTCTGCACCAATCACAATCACCTTCTAGCATTACAAGCACTGCACTCCCGAGCATAGCAACAAATATTAGAGGCTTTCAGCTTCAAATTGCTGTCTTAAGGCATCCCTGATCCTTATGGCCCCACACTATGCCCCTCTAATAGCCCTGGTCTCCGGCTGTTCAAATTCAGCCTCCAGGCACTGAGCCTCAGCAGTCCAGCCTTAAGCGAAGCTTTCACTCTTCCCTTCACAAATATTATTAAGCATACAGCACATGGCTATAAGCATAGGAATATTGTTATCGGCCAGGTCCAGCTTCCCATATAGGCAACACCAGTGGGCCTTTAAACAGCCAAAAGCACACTCAACCTGTTGAACTGCTCCTTCTTGCTGTCAAGGTGCCCCCGTGTGTGGCTTCATCAGCCACATCATTAGGGGATAGGCGGGGTCTCCGAGGATCACAATGGGCATTTCGACTTCCCCTATGGTGATCTTCTGGTCCGGGAAGAAAGTCTCTGCTTGCAGCTTCCTGAACAGGCCAGTATTCCGAAAGATGTATGCCTCATGCATCTTTACAGACCAGCCTGCGTTAATGTCTGTGAAATGCCCATGGTGATCCACAAGCACCTGGAGAACCATAGAGAAATACCCTTCCAATTAATGTACACAGTGGCTATGTGCTCTGGTGCTAGAATTGGAATACAAGTTCCATCTATTGCCCCTCCGCAGTTAGGGAAGGCCATTTGTGCAAAGTCATCCATAATGTCACGAACATTGCCCAGAGTCACGGTCTTTCAGAGCAGGATGCGATTAATTGTCTTACACACTTCTGTCAACACGAGTCCAACAGTCGACTTTCGCACTCCAAACTGGTTAGTGTTCGATCGGTAGCAGTCTGGAGTAGCCAGCTTCCACAGTGCAATCGCCACACGCTTGTCCAACGGCAGAGCAGCTCTCATTCTTGTGTCCTTGCGCCACAGGGCTGGGGCAAGCTCATCACACAGTTCCATTAATGTGGTTTTCTTCATCCAAAAGTTCTGTAGTTACTGCTCGTCATCCCAGATGTGCATGAGGATGTGATCCCACCACTCAGTGCTTGTTTCCCCGAGCTCAAAAGTGGCGTTCCACTGTCATCAGCACCTCCGTGAATGCCACAAACAGAGTGCACCATACATAAACCATTGAAAGATGGTGCCAAATGTGGATGAAAGCACAGAGATTGCTGGGATGCAAAACAATGGATCATGGGACATTGGGACAGGACCCAGGATGCCTCACAACCCCCTCCACCTTCCCACAACTCATAGTGGCAGAAGAGGAAGAAATGCTCTGTGGGATGGCTACTCAGAGTGCACTGCTCCGAATACCGCTGCATGTGCCGCAAGTGTGAACACGCTATTGCGCAGGCAGCTGACAGTATGAACACACAACAGTGGTTTCCCTTCAGCACTCTCTGAGTGGCACTGTGACTCCCGGTGCTGTAACTCTGCCAGTGTAGACATACCCTTAGATACAAGCTTCTTGCTCAGAGATACCATATACAATAATGCCAGGGACCTGACATATGGCTCCCTTCTTTCAAGAAGGGCAGACATTCCGAGAAACATCATTCCCTTTTCCACATCCTCTATGCATAAAGTAGGAACAAAGGAAGGAACCCTTCATGATGTAAACACCAAGGAAATGAACTTTGTGTTTTTTTTTTTTTTTAAGTTTTACTTACTGTTATTATTCTGCACAGCAAGCCAGACAAATGGTCAATGTGGTGCTATACTGTGCCTCTGTTATTGTGATACCAGATGCTTTGGGGAAAGATGGTGATTCCCTTTAATTTAGCAAGCAAATATTATAGCAAATGAGTTTTCTGGCTGAAATCTTTGCTGAAAGAGAAAATAGTGGAAAATATTTGCAACAAGAAATTTTTAATTACTCTACTGTTCATATTCACACTGGAAACATGATTCTGACAGTAATACTCATCCAATCAAGGAACAGAAACAATTCCGTGTGACTTCTGAGCCCAATCAAAATTAAGCACAATTTATCATATTTTGAATATCAAATAAATTGCAATACATTGCTCATGCTCAATTTCCAAAGCATAAATTATCTGGAAAAATTAGTCTGCAAATAATTTCAAATCGATACATTCAAGAAAATACAAACCTACTTGCAGTCTACAGGTAAAAAAAAAAAAAAAAAAAAAAGGTAAAGTTTGCTGAATAATTTCCTATGAATTATTTACCCAGCTTTTGTAATCACATTCTATCTGCCCACTAAAATTGAAAGAGAAAACTATCAGGGAAAAACAAATTAGCTCATCATAAAGAAGTATACTGTAAGGATTGAAAGTATCAATATTTTCTCCAGCACAGGAATCTGAATTTTCCTATTATGAATTAAGCTGGGGAAAAAATGTAGTATGCAACAGTATGAAACTTGACTGGCTTCACATTTCTCTGCAAACCTGAAACTCAGCCCTGCTTTTTCAAAAGTTTTGTGAACCTTCTGAGTAAAACTGGGCCTGGTTTCATGCAAAGGTAGATCCAATTTATGGTTCTTCTATAAACCAGATAAAGCTCAGTAGTTGTAACCGAGTTTTCATTTTAATGTTTGCATTTGTCTGAACCCCAAACTCCAAGTAAGCTTATGAGGTGCAAACATACAGTGATCAAAACTGAAAACAAAAGCCTAAAAACCTAATTTTGTCTAAAATAATTTGAATGAAACATGCAGAGTTTTGAATGACAGTTATGCAAAATATAACTAACATCAGTGTTTAGTCCTGGAATTAACATTGATGGGACCTACACCAATTTTCATTCTACTTTATCATAATACTGGTCCCAACCTGGCAAAGCACTTAAGAAGATGAATAATCTCATTGCATTCAATGGGACTATTCATGTCCTTAAATTTAAGCATGGGGTTTGTTGGATCACAGTCACTAGTGCAAATGCTAGCTCTAGTAAATAGAGAATCTAGTAAATGGAGCAGAAACCCAGGGTTTCCAGCAAAATCATCCATGCAATTATGCACCTAGAATGAATGAACAGTTCACACAGTCAGAGAGAGTAGGGATGGGAAAAGACCTATCAGGGGTCAGCAACGTTCGGCATGCGGCTCACCAGGGTAAGCACCCTAGCAGGCCGGGCCAGTTTATTTACCTGCTGATGCGGCAGGTTCGGCCGATCGCTGCCGCCACTGGCTGCGGTTCGCTGTCCCGGGCCAATGGGGGCGGCGGGAAGCCACAGCCAGCACATCCCTCGGCCCGCACCGCTTCCTGCCACCCCCATTGGACCAGGACGGCGAACCGCGGCCAGTGGGGGCCGCGATCGGCAGAACCTGCCGCGTCAGCAGGTAAATAAACTGGCCCGGCCTGCTAGGGTGCTTACCCTGGCGAGCTGCGTGCCGAACGTTGCCAACCCCTGTATTAGATCAGAATATTTTGAAATATTGTTACCTATAGCTATCTCCATTGCACAGACACAAATCAGTACAGCTGGCTGAATTTTTTCAAATGTTGATATTTCAGCAAAATTTCAAGACTAGAAAAAATACAAAAGGAAAATATTTTATTTTTCCTTTCCTCCCCCTCCCACCCCTTTTTAATTTTGTGACCAGCTTCACAACTCAAGCACTTGTATGCATAGATATCCAGCCAGGCATCTTTACTTAAACATTATTCACATGCACTTGTGGGAGCTACACATAGGTGTGTGTATTTCACCATTAACATCCAAGGACTTCTGACATCTGGCCAATCAAGCTCTATATCTGCAATGATTTAAGATATTGTAAGCCAATAGACTATGACACAATCAGATCTTGGCACATTCTACAAATTGGAGAGCTTTAAGGGGCTTTCAGTAGTCTCAAATGATACAAATTAGTCTAGGTGAAAAGGAATTTCAATTCTAGTGCTAGATAGCCACACATTTGATGCATCAGATACAGAAAGAATTTATTTCTATCCCTGTATGGGACTTTCAAACCAAAGAGAATTCACAACAGACTTGGAAAAGCAAATCCTTTAAAAATAAAACAAAACCAAGGTAATCTCTTTGCTCAGAGAGTAGTTTATAGGACTTAATAATTTCATATTGTTTTCTGAGTCTGGATGAGAACCATACATTATTACCGAGGAGGCACCTTTGCTGCTTTAATCCAAATGTTGTGCAGATGATGGTAACATGGGACATGAAATATTGTAATTGACAAATTTTGGACTCATATCCCTAGATAGATAAAAGGGATCAATATTAGTTGTTTCTCTTACTCCAGGCAAAGTGTGTATATGTGTAACAAGAGATACACTGAAGATGATAGATGTGGGATGAATTTATTCCCTCATTGCTCATTTTGCAATAGATTATTTATCCCACCTGCCACCTGAGTTTTTATGTGTCCTAATGATTTGTGTATATCTTTGATACAGATACTTTCAAAACAGAAACATCCACCCTAGAGACAGAGATAGACATCATCAGTTAGGCTTGTCTGATGCTATGAATACCTGGGTCCAATGTGAATTTCAGTCAAGACTAAAAAACCAAACTCATAAAGAGGAACAAGCTGAAAGGAATCTTACATGATTCCAAGTACCTAGATTATCAGAATCAGGAAACTATAGTGATTTCTAAAGACATATGCTACTTGAGATATGACCTAGGTTTTTAGTGGAGGCAAACCCCAAGCTTGTCATATTGATCTTCCTGTTTGTCATCATTTGGAAAAAGCCTATCAATTTTTATTTCCAGTTGCCCTTGAGATATTTACGTTTTTTTGATTGATTTGGGTGCGCTGTATTCATTTCTGAATTTCTTATAGCTAAACTCATTCTTCAGGAATGTAATATTTCAATATACTGGATCAAAGGAGGCCTCTACAACTCATCAATTTAATGAGGACTAGATGTTCATTTTTATGAATTTTCTTCATTCCTATCAAAATGAACATCATTGCCATAGATTCATAACAAAAAGGGGGAAGAAAAAAAGGCTGGGCTAAACTAGTGGTAGAAATTAATTTAATCTCTAGTACCAGATCAAACTACGCACATCATTCAAAGAAAGAATTAATAGTCAGCAATACTTTTGGTATTTAACCTTGAAATATGGACAAGCTATTTAAACAAATGCAGCAAGCAAACTCAATCAGTATAAAGAATTCATTAATGTAAGAGACCAGACTATTACCCAAACAAAATATCAACGTCATTGCAAAAACTAAGTTTATAGCTGAAGTTCAACCGGAGTTCTAAAGTGGGGGAAGGAGGTGTCAATTAATGTTTGAAGCAATTATGCCTAAGATTCAGAGATGAAAGCCATTAACAGTGAAAACCATTAACAACATAAACCTGCAGGTCACAACATGCAGAATTAAAAGTCAAGTCTTCAGGAAATGCTGCAATGAACTTCCTGCAGCCAATGTCTCGGGTTAAATTTGCGGTTCAACATGGATGTTTGCAAAGCAAGATAAGTTTCTAATCAGCATTCAGTTAGATGAGCCAATATCCAGCAGTAGAAACAACGCACAATACTGCCAACAGAAATAAAGAAGCAATGGACTTGCAATGACCTTTAGAATTACTGTGGAAGATCTGCTAAATAGGGAAGTTCAGTAGTTGTATTTACACGTGGTCAGAGTATGGAGATGACAGTTGGCAATATTGGATTTTAATCTCATGTTTACCACTGAATTGATCTGCAGGCCTGAGGTATATTACTTATGCCACATTTCAACTATCTGCAAGTCGGAGCTATTTTATTCACAAGTGTTGTGAGGCTTAATTCATTCAGGTTAGTCACCTTCTTTGAGATGCTCAGAGGAATGGTGCAATATCAGTGGCAATTGTTCACAGGATTACAGATGTCAGAGGTGGGGAAGGGCTGGCGCTCAGAAGTTCAGATTAAATTTCAGGGTTTCTATATCTCAGGTTCCAGTTTAATGTAAAGATATGCTCTACACGCAGAGTCTGGATCCACATTTGGGCCCTAAATTCCCCTATGTTCTATGGGGCTCAGATCCCAGGATCCACTTCTAACTTTAGAAAGGATCAATTAAATAATTCAGCCCATCTCTGAGTCATTATCAGATTACTCCCTGCCATTTATTTTCTAGTGCTTAATGTTCCAACCAATAGGGAGGCTATTACAGAAACTGGTAGATCTCACCGTTAAGATGTTTTGCCTGGCGCTTTGGGCCTGATTGTTCCAATGCCTTGCATGGGTGTGTATGTGTTTTTGGTCATGGTAGTGTGGGGAGAGGGTGAGCACAAAATACCTCTCACTGCTCCCTATTTCCGTACCCTATACAAGAACCAGGGACAATCAGAGCCCTTGCATTCAGGGAAGGGCAGGAAGTGCTCTCTTTCTCTCTCTCTGCCTCTTGAGACACAAATCATCCCAAAGGAGGCAAGAATGTGGGATCATGCCCCTACTGCATTCCACACCAGCCCACGAAGCTTGTCCAACATGCCAGGGAGAGCAAGTTACAACACTCTAGGGTTTCCCAAGGAATGGTGCAGTGAGCGTATTCCTCTCTTTCAACCATGCACTGTAGTTTATCCCCAGCACTGGCCCAAATCAGGGCTGCGACTAACTGGCACATTTCAGCCCTTGGTGATGTGCAGATGATGATAATGTCTCTCCCTTAGATCCTTTCTCCCCCAGTCAATCCATCATTAAGCTAAGCTATACAGTATATATTTAGCTCTTTTAATCTTTGCTCATAAATCATCCCCTGCAGTCCCTAATCATTCTTGCTGCTCTTATCCACCTATTACATACCTTTTATTATCTGCACCCACCATCTCTTAGATTTTCAGGTCTCATCCTGAACAAATTCAGCAAACGGAAATGTATGTCACAAATCAGAGGATGTATACTTGACATGAATCTGGGAAGCAGAAATGCTGATTTTCCATCCCAACTGCAATCTGATAGTGGAAACAACACCTCAGCTCATGAACGAGAAGATCTTAACTGTATTAGCAGTACAGTAAAGATTAGAATCAAAATAGTCAATATCCATTCATTAGGTTTGTGGTCTGCAATAGAAAATAAATAGCCAGTCATTTACTTTTTATTACGGTTATGAAAAGCCAACTGACTGTAGCTGACATGTATCAATAAAATGTATGCCAGGTTCCTTCCACCAGTGATCTGGCTTGTGTCTGTAAAATACGGAGTAGCACTTGTGGATTATCATGAAATGGTATTTGGTAGTCATTTGAATGAATCATAATAGTTAGCAGTCCAACATGCTTTTTAAAAATTAACTAATGAATCTTTTTAGGTTATGAGCTACTCAGAGCAGGGGATGTGTTTCAACTTATTTGAACAGCATCCAGAATATTGTTAGTGCAATTAATATAAAATAATTCTCACAACACCTCTCTGACACTGTCTTTATCTACCCCATTACCTTTTAAAAAATATGTAAACTGAGTCACAGAGAGGTGAAGTTATTTGTTCCACAATAAAGAAAGAAACAGAGTTGGTTGCCACTGCCTTCAACTCCCCATATGATGCCCATATCTTCCAGCAAAAAGAGCATACAATTCAGCTTAATATGGGAGTGGGGACGTATCCTAGAAATGAAGTCTTTGCACACACCCTCCCATTTTAGCCTGGGCTAGCTGTTCATAAGATGATCCTTTGGTGTACCTTAACTCAGCTTGGGGAGAAGAGGATGGAGGGAAAGCCCTCTTAAAAGTAGCTGCTCCACTGAATTGTAATATAAATTTGAATTATGAAAGCCTTGAATTAGGCAGATTCCGGTAAACAGGTCAGACAGAGCAGCTGCTTAATACAAATGTATGTATTTTGCCATATACAGAGAGAAAGAGTTATAACAAAAGTTTAAGGGAAATTTCATAAGAAATCACTTAGCTACTTGAATAGCTCATCTCCAGAAATTATGGTCAAAGGCATTTCAAAGGCCTGAAAAAATGAACCCTTTAGTTCTTTTAAGACGGACCTTTCCTTATAAAATAAACTTGGTGCTGGTGGAAAGTGAAAGACTAACAGCAGGAACAATGGCTGCGTAAGCTTGTCCATGTTATCTTGCCAATGTACCTGAGCAATCTGAAAGTGAGGGAAACTCAGGATGAATTGAGAAAGATTTCTTGAAAGAAAATTGCCGAGATGCCAGTCAAAATCACCACCTGAGTAGACAATCATTTGCACACAGAGATTATAATACATGCAGTGTTTCAGGGCCACCCAGAGGCGGGGGGAGGTGGGGAGCAAGTGGGGCAATTTGCCCCAGGCCCCGGGCCCCACAGGGGCCCCCACGAGAGTTTTTTGGGGCCCCTGGAGTGGGATCCTTCACTTGCTCTGGGGGCCCCGGAAAACTCTTGCAGGCCCCGGGTCCCCGGAGCTTCTTCCGCTCTCGGTCTTCGGCGGCAATTCGGCGGCGGGGGGGGCCCTTCCGCCCCGGGACCCGCCACCGAAGTGCCGGGTCTTTGGCGGCAGGGGCCTCCCGCCGCCGAAGACCCCAGGTCCCCTGAATCCTCTGGGCGGCCCTGCAGCGTTTGGAGGTGTAAGCTGGCGATTTCAGGAACTCGAAGATTCTAGATGCAAGCACGTTGTAAAACAGTGGAAACTCTTAGGAAGCTGTGAATTGCAACAGCAAGGACAGGAGTAGCTACTATTCTCCATTTGTGTAGTGACTAGCACAATGGGGACACATTCTCTAATGGTTCCTAGGCATTACTTTAGTAAACACAAAAACAAAACAAACAATAGTAATAAATAATTCTAATATGATTTCAAGGAATTAAGAACTGAGTGAATTATGATTATGGTACAAGTGCCAATCAGGGAAGATTATCTCTATAGAAAAATTGTGCATCTCATAATAAAACATTTTAGTGTGGAACATTGTAATTTTGCTTGATTATTTTTACTTTCTACTCTTTTCCAATTATTAAAGTTCAAATTTAACGTGTAGGGTTCCTTCTCTGATTTTAGTCACAAAAGATATTTGAGCACTACCAGAAAAAACATTAAGTCAAGGAGAAAGAGACTACAAACTGCTGGAGGTGTAAAATTCAAATAAAAAAAAACTATATTTGAAATTAAAAAAAATATGAAAAAATATATTCATATTAGATTTATAACCCCATTACCTTTTATTCTGTTACCCCACAAAACCTACATTTTAGGACTGCACTATTTTATAGTGTGACTGAATCAGATAGAATTGTGCTCCTCCATCAAAGAAAGTTGCAAAGTTAAAAACCGACTGTATTACACTTGGTCACTTTTGTTTGCTTCAGTTTCACTAAAATCTACCCTAAGTAATGAAAGGGCTGCAGCTTCTACTCCAGTGAAGGCAGTGAATACATTTTCATAGCTTACAGAGATAATAATAAATCATCTTAAAGTCCAGGTTTATTAGAAATGACTGAAATACATTACAGGGCAGCAATAACTTCAATGGTTGGTTTACCAACCAGTGGGGTGGAATTAAAAATGCATTAAAATTTATACAAAGGAAAGTAAATAGCAGAGAGTTTAGATTGTCTTTGACATAGTTAAATGAACCATTATTTCTCTTTGTGTGGCTAATAAAATAAAACCCTATAAAATGGAAGAAACATTCAATTTTGGAAGCTAAGAGGTGCAAAAATCCATTATTAATTAAATTTACTACTTGTTCCCCCCCACTGCACATCAGTGATGCATTTCAGAAAGAAGAGTGAGTGAAAGGTTCTTCTTTCTGCTCCCCTAGAAAATTAGCTACTCCCCTGGATTTCAGCAAATAGATTTTGTTCAGCCTTTTTAGGAGCAAGTGTAAAACAAAAAAACTCTTCTGCACAGGAAAATGAGTTGACATACTGTAATAATAATGACATCTCACAATTATATAGCTTTTTGCTTCCCGGAGGATTCCAAAGTGTATTTCAAACCATGGGCCAAATTCTCTTTCACAGCCAGAGGTGCATAAGACAGAATGTAGAGAATGAACTAAAGGAGTCAGAGATATTTTGACTGTGCAGGAAGAATATGTTAAGGAACACTGGGGACAAACTATTGCTCTCTAATAAACCGTTAAGTCCTAATCGTCCTATTAGGCAAAGGCCCATATTGGAGGTTAAACTACACCATCTTTTGGGATAATTATGGGATTCATTGTAGCTCAGAGGAACAATGCCTCCAATAGCTGCTCAGCACATAGGGGGAGCATATTAGTGTGCCACTCCTTAGGATGTGCTACTTCTGTAGCATGCATTCTTTACTCCTTCGGAGGTGCCTTGAAACTCAGAAATGCTGTAAGACAGTATATTGGCTGCCTCATGTATGGGTATGCTATATGTGGGGGAAAGAAGCCATCTGTATCTTTTCCCCCACTGGAGCAGCTGCACATGGGTAGCCACACCTCAGCTCATTAGATTTTCAGGAATTGTTTTAGCCACCTCTGGGGTAGAACATGGAAACTGTTTGACACAGCACATCAGACAGCACTTAGGATAGAAAATGTGGACCTGATTCTTCATTACCCTGCACTTAACACAGTCACTTACACCAATGCAATGGTAAAGCACTACTGTTCTGATTTGGTAGCATTTCCACACTCTCTTTGCACTGTGTAAATGACTACACAAAGTGCAGGGCAACAGAGAATCACGATCACTATATACAGTGGAAAGAGCAGGGCAATTTAGAGCAGCGGAATGTAATTAGCCAATTCAAATTTGGCCAGTGCACTAAGGATAATACCCTGACTTTTACAAAAAGCACCAGTGGATCTGTAATGACCACAAGTGGTCAAGACCTTCTCTAACTTAATTTCCAGCTGCACATCACCCTCTACCAATACACTGGTGAATTAGTTCAAATGGACTCAAAAGGAAAAATGTTACCTACGACATCACCATTACCATGTCTTCTAACAATCTGGTTCCCTGGAAATCTCCTATACAAGAATTGTTCAGGCTTCTGCCTATTTTGCTTGTGAGATTAGGCCTGCTGTATAAGAAAGCAATGTCTTGACTTTTTATAACACCATAAGCCTGTATAAAAAATAGATTACCAAATAATCAATAATACACCATTTCCACCAAAAGTTATCCAGAGGTGCATCAAACCCTTCTTGCAGGCGAAGAAATTGTTACAACTCAGTATAATAATGCATCTGTCAAAACTAGATCAGATATTATTACTACTTAGCAGAGCCCCTTCTAACCCAAGTCAACACGTGCTTGTCCTCCAGGTTTCTGTAGCCAAGGCTCACTCAGCAACTCCCATTCTTAGCACCAATAGCAACACTTACATATTCTATGTTAATATCTAATGGGTGACTCACTGATTTATTTCTCCCATTCCCTGACTTTCGTTTGGCAAATGAGCAAACACAGACAGTTGTGAAAATTCTGACACAAAACAAGGCCTGTACCTTCCACTAATAAAACCAGCCCCATTGACACAGAGGACAGTGTTTGATCAAGAGAAGCTATGATGTGAATATTGATGGGCTGGGAGATAGGATCTTTCACCCAGAGGAAGAGTAATGGATGAGGTGAAAGCCTGCACTACACTTACTGTACACACACCTACATAAATTAATGCACACACACCAATACACCCAAGCATTCATTCTTTTCACTTCTGGAATACATCTATAGAGTAGTGCCCAAATAAATTCAAGTGAGGCATGAAATGCTGCTACTGGTCAGCAGTACACAGATCCTTAGAGATTGATTTAACATTGGAAATATAATCAAAAATAGTTCCTGCATTTTTGTTTTTGTTTAATTTCATTGCAAAATCTGTAAATATAGCAATAATAAAAAGTCTATATTTAGAGAGACCATTTGTAATTGCCCTGCAGAATTCAATCCACTGAAACAGATCTGCCAAACAAGGATTCTGAATGGAATGTTTAAAAGAAACAAATAATTTTAAGACTTCTCATATGCCTGTAGCCATACTAACTAAGATAGCGATAAGGGTCTTCTGGCCACTGTTGGAAGACTGGATACTTGGCTAGATGGATGATAGATCTGACCCAAAATGGACATTCTTATATTCTTAAAAGTAACTCATGTTTCAGGACATAAACTGATTAATCTGAGGAACTGTCTCAGATTGATATGTCAATAGAGGAGGTTTTGGAACAAATAAATAAAACAGTAATAAGTCACCAGTACCAGATGGTATTCATTCAAGATTTCTGAACAAACTCAAATATGAAATTGCAGAAATACTAACTGTAGTATGTAACCTATAATTTAAATTAGCTTCTATATCAGATAACTGGAGATAGCTAATGTGACACCATTTAAAAAAAAAAAAAAAAAAGGCTCCAGGGGCAATCCTAGCAATTACAGGCCAGTAAGCCTAACTTAAGTACCAGGCAAAATGGTTGAAACTATAGTAAAGAACAGAATTATCAGAAACATAGATTAACATGGTATGCTGGGGGAAAGTCAACACGGCTTTTGTAAAGGGAAATCATGCCTCACCAATCTATTAGAATTCTTTAAGGTTATCAACAAGCATGTGGGAAAGGGTGATCCAATGGATACAGTGCACTTGAACAAAATCCCTCACAAAAGGCTTTTAAGCAAACTAAGCAATCATGGGATAAGAGGGGAGGTCCTCTTATGCATCAGTAACTGGATAGAAGACCGAAAACAAAGGGTAGGAATAAATGGTCAGTTTTCAGAACGGAAAAAGGTAAATAGTGGTGTCCCCCAGGGATCTGTATTGGGATCAGTATTGTTCGATATATTCATTAATGATCTGTGTGGTGGGGCGGCTGCCCCATGCCCGGAGAGCGTGGGCTGCGGCAGGCCTGGGTGCCTGCGTATCCCGGCAGCCAATAAGAGAAGGGCTTGTTGCGAGCCAATCAGAGAACAGATTGGGGACAGCCAATCAGGGCCAAGCTAAGCCATATAAAAGACTGCTCAGGGAGAGAGCAGTCAGTCTGTCCCAGGCCTTCAGAGGGGAAGGTCTGTCTTCAGAGACAGTGCAGTGCAGGCCAGCCTTGGAGAGTGGGAGAAGGTCCTACTCCGTAGCTTGTCAAGCGGCAGGCCTTGGAGGAAAGGGACTAGTGGGAAGAAGGGCCATTGGGGAAGCGGTCCAGAGGAACAGACAGAGGAGAAAGAAGGAGGACAGTGAGGCTGTCGCTAAAGGGCCTCTGGACCAGAACTCAGAGTAGTGGGCGGGCCTGGGTCCCCCCCTCCTTTGTTCCCCTTGGCAGTACACCCAGCCATAGGCCGCAGGGAGCGGCCAGCCGAAACTACACCAGATCCTGGACTGTAGAGATCGGACTTGGAGGTGTAGGACTGTTGATCATCCAACCCCCGGAAGGGGGTGTGAATGGACAAAGGGACATTGTTGGAGGGCAGTGTTCCAGAAGAGGACACCATGCGTTGGGAGCAACACAGGTCCACGCGCCAACCAAAGGCGAGACGACAGATGGGACACCACCAGAAGTGGGCGCTCTACTGGATCGAACCAATTCCGAGATGACCAGTAGGAGGCGCCACAGTGGTGGGTCCCAACATTGTCACAATCTGGAAAAGGGGTAAATGGTGAGGTGGAAAAATTTGCAGATGATACAAAATTACTCAAGATAAGTTAAGTCCAAAGCCGACTGTGAAGAGCTGCAAAAGGAGCTCACAAAACTGGGTGAGTGGGCAACAACATGGCAGATGAAATTCAATGTTGATAAAGCAAAGTAATGCACATTGGGAAACATAATTCCAACTATATATACAAAATGATGTGGTCTAAATTAGCTGTCATCACTCAAGAAAGAGATCTTGGAGTCATTGTGGATAATTGAAAACATCCACTCAATGTGCAGTGGCAGTAGAAAAAGCAAACAAAATGTTAGGAACCATTAGGAAAGGGATAAATAAGAAGACAGAAAATATCATAATGCCACTATATAAATCCATGGTACACCCACACCTTGAGTGCTGCATATAGTTCTGATCACCCCATCTCAAAAAAAAAAATATTATAATTGGAAAAGGTACACAGAAGGGCAACAAAAATTAAGGTTATGGAACAGCTTCTGTATGAGGAGAGAAAAAATGGCGACTTTTCAGCTTAGAAAAGAGATGATTAAGAGGGTATATGATAGAGATTTATAAAATCGTGACTGGTCTGGAGAAAGTGAATAAGGAAGTGTTATTTACTCCTTCTCATAACAAAAGAACCGGGGTCACCCAATGAAATTAATAGGCAGCAGGCATTAAAGAAACAAAAGAAAGTGTTTCTTCACACAAAGCACAGTCAACTTGTGGAACTCATTGCCAGGTGATGTTGTGAAGGCCAAAACTATAACAGGGTTAAAAAAGAACTAGATAAGTTCATTGAGGATAGGTCCATAAATGGCTATTAGCCAAGATGGTCAGGGATACAACCCCATGTTCTGGGCCACTGATTGCTAGAAGCTGGGAGTGGACAAAAGGGGCTGGATGACACGATTGCTTGTTCTGTTCATTCCCTCTGAAGCACCTGGCATTGGTCACTGTCAGAAGACAGGATACTGGGATAGATTGACCATACTCTGTCAGACCAGTGGTCTATCTAATGTTTATGATTTTTATTAAATCAATTGATGGTTTTAATCCAGTTGCATTTTAGGAGGCATCCACAAGACATCCAGCACTTTTATGGGCAGTCAGAAGGCAGGGCTACCACTGAAATGGTCATGAAGTCCCTGAGAGGTGGCTCCTCCCAGCCATAACTGAGGATCAATTTTTTATTTGGCCCTTTTAACAATATCAATGTCTTTTTCACAAGAGTGACTTTTCCATCTCCCTCTCTCAGCATCCTTAATATTCCCAAATAAAAAATGAGCATTTAACTTTTGATTGAACAGCAAGGTCAGAAAGAATAAATGACTCTGTGAATAGTCATTACATTTTCTGTTATCGGACCAATTAAGATTTCCAGCTGTCAGTGTCTAATGGTGCTGCTATATTAAAAAAAATGGATACTGAGATTCACTGATCTGTGTCAGAACTATTTCAGAGGGAAAAATTGGGCAGAAATTATGATAATTGTCATGGAATGTCAAAGCATTAAATAAAAATGTAAAAGGAGAAAAAGTTAAGAACATCCCCCAGTCAGAGTCGCCTTTCTACCCTATGAGACCTCATTAAAGCCAAACAAGCTAACTGTTGCCATCATCTTCTATTACCTAGACCTCTGACCAAGTAACCCATCATTGATCAGAAAAGAAAGACTTTGTAGTATAGCTACAGAGCTCACAAATACTGCACCAAACCAAATGACTAAAAAGATATGGATGCAATGATGGTGCACAGGAAGGTGGGTTCTTCCCCTTTTACGTTGTTTGAACAGAGACAAAGAAAACAAACAAGCAAAAAACCCCAACACTGGAAAGTTGTTTGAAAACTGCTTGAAAATGTAAACTAGAAAATACTCTAAGGGACTGGGAGTTGAGGGTACTCCGCATTGTCCAGAATTAAGCAATGATAGAATATACAGATAAAATACCTAGGTAAAGTACCCTCTGGAATCTTGCAATAAAATTTGTAGGACTTTTATATTTAATTTTACTTTATTTTGCAACTTTGCAATTCACCTTTAAAAGGACACCAGCTTAAAAAAAATCACATCTCTGTGAAATAATTATTAGTAAACAAAATTATTTAGACTACCATTAAAAAAAAAAAAAGACTAGTTGCTTTCTTTTTCATCTTGCTTAATTGATGTATTTGATAGCACTTTTTTGTGTTGTCAGTTTCACCCCCTTCCCCCCCTCCCCATATGTCAGTCGGTTGGTGAGTTTCCCCTGTTGTTTATATGAGTTTTCACACTGCTACAGGGAAAAGAAAGACAGGAGAATGTGGTTGTAAAACCACAAAAAATGTCCAGAAAATTTGGAGGCATGGGTAAAGTCATTTAACTGTAATTACTGACTTACATAAAGACAATAGTGTCTTTTTAAATATTGGAAACAAATAAATTTTAAATCAGACTAGATTAAGAGCATGCCCAAGTCCTGAATTTACAGGTCTTTGTTTCCCCTATAACAGTTGATGACATAACTACACCCAATTCAGAGCAGCACTCTTCAGTTTTCTTGCATTCCTTAGCTACATAGTGAACAATGCTTGGGCAGGTTGAGAACTGAGAACGCTACTTTTTACATGAAAAATCTGCATTGTACTATAACTTCATCCTTCCAAACATAACCTGAAGTTTGTCTGTTTTTGCTGCGTCTTGTCATAAACCTGGCTTATGAACTCTCTGATGCAGGGACTCACTTTCTATTATTTGTTTGTATAGTGTGTAGCACAAGGAGTCCCTGATCTTTGATTGAGGCCCCTAGGTATTACTATAATGCAAATACAACAAAATAAATCTTGCATTCATTTAGCTAACTTTAAGAGTTAACGGTAGCAACAATAGAAGACACTCAGAAAGCTAAACTCCATTCTTGCCAGGGGTAAACTTCTTGCACTTCAACTTGATTGAAATGGGAATAAGTGTTCAAATCATTGTTGTGACTTTAAATCAGAAAGAAATAATTATTTTTGTACATTAAACAGTCTGAACATTAAAACATTCAATCCTAATTAATATTGTCTATTTTCTCTTTGGGGGAAAAAAACTGAAAATAGAAAGAGAACAATCATCATGATCAGTTATTGGAGTGTCATTGACAAAAGCTGAAATAATAGATTTTCCATGTCTCCCTCTCAATAGAATTTTTATGCTCAGACTGTAATAATAATAAAAAAGCTGATAATTAAACCAAAATGTCCCTGAGAACAAACGGTGTTTAAAAACTATTTTGCTAAAGCATTCCAACTGCATTCATTCCCTCCAGAGATAAGCAGCTAAGGAAATGTTCTTCTAAGCAATCCTTTGATGAATGCAGTAAAGTAAATCTTCAGAATTGGATGGGAATTGTCTGCAGGACTATCTTTGGTGAAAATGTAGCCCTTTACTGGCCATGACAATTAAGGTGAAGAACAATCTTCCCTAGGTTTAGAGTTCCAATAACCTAAGGAAACGAGCTCTGGGTGTAGACAGTCCCAAGCAAAAGGACTTCTTGCAGACAAGGGGTAAACATTTCAAAAGTGCTTAAGTGACTTAGGAGCATGAGTCCTATTTTCAAACCTGACTTAGACACTGAGGAGACTAAGACCCATTGACTTTCACTGAGACTTGGGCTGAACTAAGTGACTAAGGGGCAGATTTACAAAGTTTTTTAGGCACCTAAAGATGTAAATAGGCACTTAGTGGGATTAATAAAAGTTCCAAAGAAGGTTAGATATCTACCTCCCATTGAAAGTCAATGGGAGTTAGATGCTTAACTGATATTTTTGAAAACTCTACTAGGAACCTATGTGCATCTTTAGGCCTCTCAATATTTATTGAACTCTGGCCCTAAGTCACTTTTGAAAACAACTTAAGCTTCTAAGTAACTTAGGTACTTTTGAATTTTTTTACCCAAGATTCAAAAGTTGGACTTTTCACAGCCAGGATTTACTCAAGTCTATAATTGTTCCTCACAGCCTACGTTTATTTCCTCTCTTCTTGGTTGGGCCTAGCTTAGTTTGACCCACATCACAAGTTCTTGCCTATTGATCAGTAAAGCACTGGAAACCCCTCAAAGGCTAAGTTAATTGTAATAACAAACAAATATGAATCCTGACACAGAACGTAGAGCATGTATTTAAAGTTTGTTGGATATGCTTGATTAAGAGAAGACAGGGAATTTCCTGCTATGCAATAGTATTTTCTATTACTTCAGGATAGGTATCCTGACTCTACTGTCAAAATAATAAGCTACAATGTACCGAGGCTCTGTATCCTCATGTTTCTGCAATAGTTATCAAAGAGAAATTATTTTATCATGTTACATGCATGCTATACTTCACTTTAAATGAGACAAATTTGGGAAGATCATGGGGATGGTAGAGGTTCCAAAGTTTCTGGGCTTGGTGGCTCTAGTGTAAGACTCCCAAGGTCCCCACTACTCTTTCTAAGTAAAGATTTTAAGGAGTGGTTTCAAAACAATAGTTATTTTATTTTGAAGGGGGGAGGGTGGTTGGCTTACAGGGAATTAAAATCAACAAAGGAGGTGGGTTTGCATCAAGGAGAAACACACACAACTGTTACACCGAAGCCTGGTCAGTCATGAAAACTGGTTTTCAAAGCCTCTCTGATGCGCAGCACACCTTGCAGTACTCTTCTAATCGCCCTGGTGTCTGGTGCAAAATGATTGTCTGCCGTTGTTTTCACGGAGGGTGGGGCGATTGACGACATGTACCCAAAACCACCCGCGACAATGTTTTTGCCCCATCAGGCACTGGGAGCTTACCCCAGAATTCCAATGGGTGGTAGAGACTGCGGGAACTGTGGGATAGCTACCCCAGTGCACCACTCCGTAAGTCGATGCTAGATATGATAGTGAGCAGGCACTCCACGACTGAATGCGCTTTGTGTGGACATACGCAATCGACTGTATAAAATCGATTTCTAAAAATTGACTTCTATAAAAATCGACCTCATTTTGTAGTGTAGACATATCCTAAGTGACTAAGCTACAAACTTACAACCCCCCATTTTCACAAACGTTTAAGTAAATGTCGGTCACTGTCTGTTCCTTATTTGGCAGAACGGTCCTTTAATGAACCACTAATAATCCCTTGCTAAGGAAATATTCTGTAATTTGTCCTTCCAAAAGCAGCAGCCCCATGAAGCACTGGCAGGGGTAACATACCTTCACTTCAAGTGAATTGCAACTCAATATGCTTGGCAACCAAAGCAGCAGAAGGCCTGCAGTGTACACCTCTCTTCTCACCTGCCATATATTTCCTCACCAGTAATGTCAGATATTTCAATATGCCTGCAAACATTGAATATTTAGAGTCTTTCTCCTGAAATCCAAGATATAAAGTAAAAATAATTTCTGCTTCCATTTAGTCATTGCCAGTTGGACTTGGGTTTCTTAGGAAGTATGAAGATGGCAGCCAAGCTGAAATCAGATTTGGAAGACCTGATCCAGTTAAAAAAAAAAAATATATCACATCTTCATGGTAATATTACTATTCTACGGAGACACTCCACAAAATATTCAATTCACTATGATAAACCTAGAAAACTTGCTGACTTGGTTATCTGACAGCAGGCTTTCTTTCATGATGATTAGACTTAGATCTGGTTGGGAATTTTTCAACATTTTCTTTTTTGGTTAAAAATGTCTTTTGTTAAAGACTCACCCCAGAATAGCCTGGTGGTCACGATACTTAATGGGGATGAAGCAGGCACTTGAACTCTGGTCTCTCATATCCTTGGTGAGTGCTCTAGCCACGAGGTTGTGCAGTCAGTCTCTCTTTCTCAATGTTTCCTGTTGGAGTTGACCCACTTTGTATAATTAATTAAACATTCATTAGGCAAGAGACACTGACCTTGTAGCCTGGTAGTTAGGATCCTCATCTGGGATACAGAAGACCTGGGTTCAAGTCCCTACTCCAAATGAGGCAAAAAGACTTGAAACTGGGTCTCAGCATCCCAGGTGAGTGCCCTAGTAGCTTTTGACTAGTCTCTCTCTCTCTCTCTGTTTCCTTCACAAAAATTATGAAAGGGATTGGTTTCATCCCAGTGTGGAATAGTAAATAAAACTGAAATCTCAATAATTTTCATGCGACAGAAAAATATTTCCTGGTCAGCTCTAGTTGTGTTTTTAAATGTATTTAATGCTCTTAAAAAGATAGGATATTGAGTGAAAGACCCTCAGGGCAGAGACTTGGTCTTCATAAAAGTCTACAAAGTGTCTAGAACTTCATTGGTGCTACACAAATAAAAATAATAAAAATGAAAAAAAAAATACTAATCAAACTAATAGTAATAATAGATTTGGTGAAATGAATGGGTACAACATAGCTAACCATATGTGAGCTTCTATTATGCCTCAAGCCTGCCTTACATGTATGACATTTAGAGAGTGAAAAGATCTTTCAGTATCCATGGCCGCTCTAATTCTTGGTGGTTTCTGTGAGAAAGGCAATATGGTACCACCTACAGATGTTAGGGAGAGCATCACTGGAGACAATTGGTGAATAAGTCTATTTGTTTTGGAAATCTGAACCTGATCATGGCCCATCACACTGCTGCCCAACCCAACATATCAGCTGATTTCTATTAAATTTAACACAAAAAACAAGCAAAAACAGACAGACAAACAAAAGACAACTAGACTAGTTGTCACATTGAAGAGGATATATGCCATACAAATTAATGTAAAAAAATATCAGGGTTGTCTATGTCTTTGTGAATGCACTGTTGGAATGTAGAACTATATAATGTAAACATTTCACATAAATATAAAAAGCTGCATACTTCATCCTCCAGTTTTTTTCCACATTTGTTCTTTGGACAAGCTGTAAAACCCAAGTCCTGACAATTAGTAGTTTTTTTTTTTTTTTTATAAATTCCACAGTGCCTTTAGTAAAGCACGGCAACTAATGTTCTGACCAGTTTCTAGAATGGATGGATATATTTTGATAACCTATATTTCCTCCCTCCCCTTCTATTTTTTTTTTTCAACTGGAGAAGTTATTCCCTTCCCAAACCTTGTTCTGTAGTTGAGTGGAATGTGGAATTTGTTTTACTGTGCCCAGCAGAAATAGCTGAGGTCCTGCTTCTTGCTGTGATCTGGCCATTTTGCACAGCTCAATACCAACAAATTGGCCCTGAAGCCAAATGGCTATGGGAGGATCACAACTTTTGAGGCAATACCAGGCCATTCCCCATATCCCTGGATTCTTTTGTTTCTATAAAAACCCCATTGAGGCATTTGACAGCCAGAATAAAATAAGGCACCCCCAAGATTGCATTAATTTATACTGATGGACTGGTCCAGTGCACAGCCAATGCAGGATCAAGGTAGTGCCTAAAGTGAACTTTGCATGATCCTAGGCTCATGGATTATGCTCTCTGTTTTTCTTGGCCACCATGAATCCCACTATACAGCAAATAGAAGCCCACAGCAGCGAGTCTCAAAGCCTGGATCTACATTCCTGGACTTGTGCTCTGGCACTAAAAATAGCTGTGTAGACATTTGGGCTTGGGCTAGAGCTCAGACTCTCTGCCACAGGCTGCTGCTTGTTGTGTAGACATCCCCCCTAACTATAATATGTGAAAGCCTCATAGTCTTAAATGTATTTATTCTCATAATTTCCCTGTGAAGTAGGAAGTGAGCCAAATAAAGACAAAGTGATTCACCCAAGGTCATACAGGAAGCTTTTGGCAGAGCACAAAATTGAATTTGGGTCTTTTAAGCCCTCAGACCCCAGCAGTTTAACCCCAGACAATCCTTCCTCGCCAATGCCATAGCCTCCTTGGCCTCAGCCAAGGTTCAGGGCCAGAGTCTGCCAAGTCACTCAGGATCTTCCTAGAGTAAGAGTGCTATAGTGATATTATTATACATAGCAATAATTATATTATTATACCTACCAATAATAAGTTCTGTGCGATATAATGGACAGAGCTATCTTTTTTAGCTATTTGGCTTCTGTAACATAGTCAATAGCCAAGTTGATTTGTGGTTTTCAGCATTTCAAGGCCTTGTTTATTGCCAGACATACTCAGCATGCCATTATGATTCTTACTATTTTTCGAGGTGGTGTGAAAATAAAAGGCAGCTGGATGATAACGTTATTATTCGGTTTATTCATTTTTTCCACCTTCTGTAAAGGACATGAAGTGCTATCAAAGTAATCTGAAAGGATACTGACCATCTCTGCTAGTCTTTCCTCACAATTTTGCCCAAAAATAACTGTAAAGAAGCAATTGCATGAAAAAGACACCTTTTTATCTTACATGCTGAGCATGATAGAAGCTTTCATATCAGACGGAGATGTATTGTCCTGTGAGCACGCTGGCAGAAATCACATGAACATAAAGTGGAGTCATCTCTACACTTTGGGAGGAGAAATTCCCTTTCAGCTTAACTGTGACCATAAGATTGTTCTAATATAAGGGATGTTGTTTGGGGGAAAGCAAAGGAGGTTCAAAGATTATTTTAAAAAAATCATTTAAAAATAGTAATAGTGTGTGAGGGGATGGGGGTGAGTTAATTTGATATACTTTGCACCTTTTTTTCCCTCAAATGCAGAGCATCTGCCACTCCCATTGACTCCAGCTAGAGCTGTGGGTGCTCACCAACTCTGCAAATAAGTGTGCCTGGCCACTTTTGAAAATCTGGACTTTGAGCTCGTGTGGGGGGAAAATTCAGTCCTGTGCAGAGGGCAAGCGTAAGAAATGCATTCCACTTAAGTCCCAGTTGTGAGTTTGAGTGGTGCATAGGCCTTGTGTGGATGCTATGGCCAAAGGTGAATTTCACCCTTTGTGACACATTTGATCCATGTGCAAATCAGGGGTAAATAATTACCTTTCTGGGCTGTGGTGAAGTTTACTCCTTTAATGTAGAAGTGATTTGAGGTTCTCACATGAAACAAGCTATCTAAATGCAAAGGATAATTGTTATACATATACCTAGAAAATTAAGGCTCAGTTGTGGATTTTGCCATGAGCCTGATGGGTGTGGCCACTGGCCCAGCAGCTGACCACCAGGTAGATTCTGACTCAAGAGTCATGGAAGGTGTACCTTTCCTCAGCTCTAGGTGGTACAGTGTACAGCCCCCAGCTTGCCAGCCAGCCAACCAGAGCCCTAACCACATGAAAGGGGAGAGGGGGCATAGTGGAATCACAGAATCAGCTCTCCCCACTGCACAACTACTGATGGCACAGGTAGCCACTGCAGAAGGATAAGGTTCAGGGAGTAAGGAGACTGGGCCTAAACTCCTCATTGTTTCATTATTTGCAGGAAAACATCATTCAATTCTTCTGTCATTGTTCAATAATTATGTGTTTTGGAAAAAATCCCTTAAATGATTGAAATAATCATTTAAAAATCCTCAGGCTCTAAAGCTAGTGGGGCAGTGCTGTGATTCTCTCTTTCCATTCTGTTTCATCACTCACTAAATTGGGTTATTAGTTCACATTGTTGTCATTTGAATAAGGGCTGCTGGATAGAAAAGTCACCACAGCCTTTTAATATTTACACTTAGATGAGCCTGGGAGCACAATGCAGTATTATCTGAGCCTGGGCCTTGGTCTGTTTCTGCTCTAAAAAGTAAAGATATACCTCAAGGCAAAAGGCCTAGGATGTTGTGATAATGAGAAAAATTATAAATGTGGCTACTTATCTGTCTTCCCTTAACATTTCAAGAAAACTTGCTTTGCTTGAACTTGAGCTCTGGCAATGGATCACACAGTGGCATGGGTTTGGTATCACCACATATTTTTCAAGAAGGAATAAAGCACTATTGCAATATATGCCCCATGACCAGCTGGATGGACTACTGAGAGCTCGCACAGGTAACAGTAGTAATAATAGTAAATAGTTGAAATAGCTAATGTACTGGACATTCAGCTTTCAGCAATTCCTCTTACACACCAGTCTGAATTTGTGTCATCCATAAAAATAATCTATAATTCTGTTTATCTTCCTTATAAAACAGATAAGCATGATAAGGCAGGGTATTTCCTGGGGATCAGTGAGTGGGCCATTGAGCTCCCAGATTAGCATTATTCTTAAGGAAAGGGCCAAGCAACACATTTTGGCTAATCCTTGCACCAATGAATAAGGAAAGCTGAAGGGCCCCAGGAGCCTTTTGTCGAATCACACATGTAGAGCAATGTGAAATTTTTCAGTAAAGCCTTTTTTTCTGCCACAAAATGCAAATACAGGTTGTCCGAAACAATTTGCAAATTCAGGTCAAATTCACCATTTTTTGTGTTTTGTTTTTTTACATAATCCAGGACAAGTGAAATGTTTTATTTTGATATTTTCAAAAGTAAATGCTTTGACTTTTCAGTTCTCTTTTTGTTTAGAATTTTACTTGTTTTATTTTAAAAAATTGTAAAAACATTGAAAACAAAATTAAAAGTTTTGCATCAGTTTGAACAAGATGTTTTGTTCAACTCAAAACTATTTTTCAACCTTTTTTTTCCAGTTTGACAATAAATAAATAAAAAAAAAGTCAGGTTGACCCAAAACAATTTTTATTATTTTTACTTTTATGTTTGGCCATCACACCAAAATAATGATTATTCATACAATCTACTCATCAAGACTATCACAATCTTGTTGGGGTGCAGAGTTCCTGCTTCCAGCTTCCACCCTTGTGACTTCACCCTACATATACATCCAGGTGGAGACCATGCTTTGCCTTTCCAAAAGCTGTTGAGGCTATTACACTGGTGTGTTCCCCCCAGGAATTATTTTTTTTTTTAAATAATCTTTGAACATGCAAAGGGGGTTTATTATATTTTAGTAAAAAGTGTATCCTTCCTCCAGTATCTCATTCTCATATCACCCTCATATCAGTAATAAGTTCATGGCTGCATACATGATCATCATTGGGGATAGAAATCATTGCCCCAGGATCACAAGCATTTGAGCTAAAGGACATTCACCATAACACCATTCACTAGCTATCATAGTTCTAGGGCTTACATCATCTATGTACTGCAGCCACTACAGGGCATTATGATTTGATAGTGTTTTACTTCTACTTTCATTTCCTGGGCTCTGTGTTGCCCCCAACCCTCTTCAGTATGATGTTCTTCGCCATGCTTACCGATGCCTTTTTTTTTTTGACTGTGACACCGGGATTGGCATCAGATACCAGACTGATGGCCAGCTCTTCAATTTGAGGAGACTACAGGCAAAGGCAAAGGCACAGGAAGTGACTGTTCATGATCTTCTCTTTGCTGATGACTGTTACCTGAATGCCAAATCTGAGTCTGTCAGGCAGCAGAGTATCGACTATTTCTCTTCAATTTGTGACAACTTTGGTCTCACAACTATAGGCATTGACTTCTAGTGGCGCCAGTGGGTACTCAACCCCCCTCTACCCGCCCCGACTCCATCCCTGCTCCACCCCCTCCCATCCCGATTCCAACCCCTTCCTCAAAGTCCCTGCCCCAACTCCGCCCCCTCTCTGCCCCTATTCAACTCCTTCCCCAAATCCCTGCCCCAGCCCCACCACCTCACCTGAGTGCGCCACATTCCTGCTCCTCCCCCACATCTCTCAGAGCTTGCTACAGCTGTTTTGTGGTGGCAAGCACTGGGAGGTAGGCGGAGGAGCTGGGATGCGGCACGCTCAGGGGAGGAGATAGAGGCAGAGATGAGGTGAGGCAGGGCGGGGAGCTTGGGTGCTCTATGCCCACCGGCAGCCACAAATTTTTCAACGTGGGTGCTCCAGCCCCAGAGCACCCACGGAGTCAGCACCTATTCTCACATTTAACATCACGGCAACAGAAGTGATGTACCAGCCTGCACCAGGAAAACTTTGCATAGAGCCTACTGTCACAGTAAATGGTCAAACCCTCCAAGCAGTGGACAAGTTTACCTACCTTGGCAGTATACTGTCACATTCAGTTCACATCGATGATGAAATCAATGCCAGAACTGCTAAAGCAAGTGTGACCTTTGGCAGATTATGTTCAAATGTTTGGGGGAGTAGAGACATTAGTCATCAACAAAACTGTAGGTCTACAAGGCTATTGTGTTGCCAACTCTAATGTGTATATGCAAAATGAAGACACATACAGACACCAGGCTATGAAACTAAATCATTTTGACCCAGAATTTTGGGAAAATCTCGTTAATGATCGTTCTACCTGGTGAAGCCTCAACCATACTGGAACTACAATTTATGAGCAGAGAAGAACTGCCGAGGCAGTGGAGAGGTGCGAGCAGCGTAAAACTCACAACAACAGCATATCTGCTGTTAATCAAGTAACCCATCTCTTGTTCAGTGTGCCAGACAGTTCAAAACTCAAATTGTCCTGATCAGCCACTCACGTTTTCACGGAAACCAAACCAGCCAGCGATGTCATGGTAATCTTCGAACTTGAAGGACAAACAACAATTCATTTTACACTGGTAGAAAGGATTACAAAAAGTGTAGCCCAATAAAGATTAGGATATGCAAAACACCCTCTGGAGAGACAAGGGTTGAGGAGCTGCTCTGGGCTCAGGCAGTTCTGTTCTGCCACATCTGCAATGCATGCACAGGCTGAAGAGGAGCTTAACAGGGGAACAGAGTAGCTCATTTGTAGGCAGCCAGTGGATATGACGAGATTTATGCTCTAAAGCTCTGCAAAAGGAGCACTATGGGAGGCCCAAATGCTGGGGCATTACCAGACCTGCTAAGGGAAAAAGATTCTGGACTTTTGCAAGGCTGGAGACTCATTCTCTGATTTATTTTGTTTACTTGACTTTGCTGTTCTTTCTTGTATGGGGAGGGTGGTAGGAAGTGATCTAGGGAGACAGCTGCATAGTACTTCAAGGTACAAGACTTAGCTGACTACCCTTTGGGCCCTGGATTGGAACCCGGTGGAGAGGGTGTGCCTAGGTTCCCCTACCCATGTCCTGATATGGTGAAAAGCCTATACCTGATATCAGAGACCCAGGACTAGGAAGACCCCATATCATAGAGAGTCCTGATATTGGAACTTTGGCCAGGTGAGGCCTGAAACCCCTTGCCAGACAATGGAACTAGCCTTGGTTGGATTCTTTGGGTACCCTTGAATGGGTGGATGCAACTCATGGCTCAGCTGGAGGGCTGAGTCACAGAAAATGGGACAGAACACTGCAGGGCAGGGATGACTGTCAACTGGTGGTACTAATACTGAAGAGCTCCTAACACTTCCTTGCCTGATCACTAAGTGGTGCCAGAAGCCCTCCCCCTCCTTCACAGCCAAACTCCACCAAAGTTGAAATACAGGCCAAACTTGGGTGAACAGCACACAGCAACACTGACAGTTAAAGACAGAAAGTGAAGCCACGTAGGTTTCCCACTTAAAAACACAGAAGAAATTTTTGAAGGGAGTCAGAATAGAACTATTAACCACGACGGAATTTGGCCAGGACAGTGGGATTAACATTATTAAAAATGCCATAGAATCTTTAATGTGCTCAGATGGTGGCTCAAGGGTTTGTTTTTTTGTTTCATCCAGAAGAGACACATTTACTAATATTTAAAAGAGAAATAATTTCATAAAACCACAGAATATTTAGTCATGTAATTTAACATTCCAGAGCATCAAATATGAATCAAACATGCTTAATGTCATGAATCTTCCACAGAATCTCATATTCTTGAAGGAAAGGCTGAATCAGAACTAATTTTCTGGCTAAAATATAAATAATTAAAGTCTGAATACCTGGCAATCCAACACCATATGTTGTAACAAAAGGTCAAGGCCCATCAATCACCAACCAGCTTTATTTATGCAGCACATTAATGGACAACTTCACTGTGTCCATGCAGCAGATCGGCAACATATGTTGCCACATTGATGCCATGATAGAACATGGCATGCATATATACATGTAAGCTGGGTCTGATCTACTAATCAATGTGTGCATCAAATAATTAACTGATTAAGGTCACAAGGTATTTTAAAAAGGAAATTCCTCCACTTCTTATAAGGAAATGTGCATCTTTTTCCTGGTTTCTTTTTTTTGGGGGGGGAGGGGGGCGGGAGTTGGAGGGGAGGAAGAGGTGGAATGTGTCTTATGGCTCTCAGATCACTATTTAACCTCTTGCATGCTTTGAGGAATATACCATATGCATTGTTCCTTTAAAAAAAAAAAAAAAAAAAAAGGAAAGGATGATCCTGGTAGTGAAACAGAGCATGGTGCTTATGTGCCTGATTTTGTAGCAGCCCCATTTTGTAGTGGACCTCCCGTGTAGATTGGTCCAGGATGAGGTTGATGGTGGGGTGGAAGCTGTTGAAATCATGGTGGAATTCTTCCAGGGTCTCCTTCCCATGGGTCCAGATGATGAAGATGTCATCAATATAGCGTAGGTAGAGATGGGGCATGAGTGGATGAGAGCTGAGGAAGCGTTGTTCCAGGTACTTTCAAGATAACACTGAACAGCGCACTGATACACAGATACCATCCCACCAACAACACAGGAAGAAGAACTCCACATGGACTCCTCCTGAGGGTCGAAATGACAGTCTGGACCTATACATAGAATGCTTCCGCCAATGTGCACAGGCAGAAATTGTGGAAAAACAACATCGCTTGCCTCATAACCTAAGTCGTGCAGAACGCAATGCCATCCACAGCCTCAGAAACCACCCTGACATTATCATCAAAGAGGCTGATAAAGGAGGTGCTGTTGTCATCATGAACAGGTCTGACTACCAGAAGGAGGCTGCCAGACAACTCTCCAATACCAAATTCTACAGACCACTTTCCTCAGATCCCACTGAGGAATACACTAAGAAACTGCACCATCTACTCAGGACACTCCCTACACTAACACAGGAACAAATCAACATACCCTTAGAGCCCCGACTGGGGTTATTCTATCTACTACCTAAGATCCACAAACCTGGAAATCCTGGACGCCCATCATCTCGGGCATTGGCACTCTCACTGAAGGACAGTCTGGATATGTGGACTCCCTACTCAGACCCTACGCCACCAGCACTCCAAGCTATCTCCGTGACACCACAGATTTCCTGAGAAAACTACAATGCATTGGTGACCTCCCAGAAAACACCATCCTAGCCACCATGGATGTAGAGGCTCTCTACACAAACATCCCACACACAGATGGAATACAAGCTGTCAGGAACAGTATCCCTGATGATGACACAGCACAACTTATTGCTGAGCTCTGTGACTTTATCCTCACACACAATTATTTCAAATTTGGTGACAATATATACCTCCAGACCAGTGGCACCGCTATGGGCACCTGCATGGCCCCACAATATGCCAACATTTTTATGGCTGACCTGGAATAACACTTCCTCAGCTCTCGTCCACTCATGTCCCTTCTCTACCTATGCTATATTGATGACATCTTCATCATCTGGACCCATGGGAAGACGACCCTGGAAGAATTCCACCATGATTTCAACAGCTTCCACCCCACCATCAACCTCAGCCTGGACCAATCTACACGGGAGGTCCACTTCCTAGACACTACCATACAAATAAGCGATGGCCACATTAACACCACCCTATACCGAAAACCCACCGACCGCTACGCCTACCTTCATGCCTCCAGCTTCCACCCCGGTCACACCACACAATCCATCGTCTACAGCCAAGCACTGAGGTACAATCGCATCTGCTCCAACCTCTCAGACAGAGACCAACACCTACAAGATCTTCACCAAGCATTCTCAAAACTAGATACCCACACAAGGAAATAAAGAAACAAATCAACAGAGCCAGACATGTACCCAGAAGCCTCCTGCTACAAGACAGGCCCAAAAAAGAAACCAACAGAACTCCACTGGCTATCACCTACAGTCCTCAGCTTAAACCTCTCCAACGCATCATCAGTGATCTACAACCCATCCTGGACAACGATCCCTCACTTTCACAGACCTTGGGAGGCAGGCCAGTCCTCGCCCACAGACAACCTGCCAACCTTAAGCATATTCTCACCAGCAACCACGCACTGCACCATAACAATTCTAACTCAGGAACCAACCCATGCAACAAACCTCGATGCAAACTGTGTCCACATATCTACACCAGCAACACCATCACAGGACCTAACCAGATCAGCTACAACATAACCGGCTCATTCACCTGCACATCGACCAATGTTATATATGCCATCATATGCCAGCAATGCCCCTCTGCTATGTACATTGGCCAAACTGGACAGTTACTACGCAAGAGGATAAATGGACACAAGTCAGATATCAGGAATGGCAATATACAAAAACCTGTAGGAGAACACTTCAACCTCCCTGGCCACACAATAGCAGATTTTAAGGTAGCCATCTTACAGCAAAAAAACTTCAGGACCAGACTCCAAAGAGAAACTGCTGAGCTCCAGTTCATTTGCAAATTTGACACCATCAGATCAGGATTAAACAAAGACTGTGAATGGCTATCCAACTACAGAAACAGTTTCTCCTCCTTTGGTGTTCACACCTCAACTGCTAGCAGAGCACCTCACCCTCCCTGATTGAACTAACCTCGTTATCTCCACACTGATATATACCTGCCTCGGGAGATTTCCATTACTTGCATCTGAAGAAGTGAGGTTCTTACCCACGAAAGCTTATGCTCCCAATACTTCTGTTAGTCTTAAAGGTGCTACAGGACCCTCGGTTGCTTTTCTCAAATGTAGGAATCTAAATCCTGTTGCAGCTAAAGGAGGGTAAAACATGAATGGAAGGGGTAGGGCATGAGGAGTCAGGAACTAAAAACAGTATTTTTTTCCCCTAATGCCTCAATGAAGCTAAGAGAAGAGGACAAGACAAATTTTGAAGTATGGTCATAGCCCATAAAATGAAATTGAGTCTGATCCAATTCCCATAGGAGTCAATGGAAAGCTTTCAATAGAAGCTCAATCAAACCCACTGTGAGCTTCTATATTATAAGTATTCTCTCCCAATGACACCCACTAAAATGTCTGCTCAGTTTTCAAGATTTTTCTATCTGTAGTCATTACAAATCCCACCTACGATCTGAAAATGTGTTCACCTGTGTTCTTTCTACTACTTACTACTTCCCTTGCAGCAAATATTCTGCAATGTGAATTTAATGGATACTTTTCTTAGTGCATGAGACAGAATAGAGCCCAGTTCACTGTCAAATAACTATTTGCTATGCAGAACTAGCAAGAATGAACACTTGCATCAGTAAAATGCTGACAAATAGAGATGACTTCAAGATGAACTTGGAACAGTTTAGTTAAGCTGAGCAAGAAGGTATCATTTTTACATAATTTTTTAACAATAACCATATTTCACTTGGCTCCATTCTTTTAGCATCAAAAAGCATGGACAAAGCAATGTATTGTTCACAACCTTCCTTCATAATCTCCAATTTTTGACTATTTCCTTAGTTTGGCTTGTATTGAATTTACTGAAATTGAGTTAATCTGTATATGCCTTTAATTTGGTTTTTCAGATTTGAACTAGATATGCTAGATGGGGGAAACACGTTCAAACCAAAATGGGCTGCCCGATCAAAAAGCAATTTCCCCTTCTGTTCATTACAAAAACTTGTTTTCAACAACATTTCCAACACAAGAAAATGCCCTGAGTCTGACCAAGTGGAAGTTGTTCTTTAACAAAATATACAACACCTGACTATCATTAGTTCACCAATACCATTACAAAGAATCCTCAAAAAGCTACACAACTCATTAACCTGGAAAGGGGTTCTGGAATTACTCTGATTTTAAAGATGCTGGAAAAATAACAAATAATTCTCAAAAAGAACAGGAGTACTTGTGGCACCTTCTCTAATAAATTTGTTAGTCTCTAAGGTGCCACAAGTACTTCTGTTCTTTTTGCGGATACAGACTAACATGGCTGCTACTCTGAAACGTATAAATAATTCTGGATTTATTGTTTTTAGACTTTTATATAATTTCTTCCAGGATATATACTATGTCATCCCTGACAATCAATAGAAGCCCATAACTAGGATATTTTGTACAATATTTTGGGGGTGATACATGCTTATCTAACATATTTTAAATAGTTAATCTGTGGAGTAAAACATCCCAGAGTCAGCACTATTTGAGGGATTCCCAGCCAGATCCAATATCCTTGTCTCTGACATGCTGTTGAAGTGGACTTGCTGAGCCACTTGAAACAGTCATCCTCAGAATAACTTATCTCCTCATAAATCAATTCACCAGGTCCTACAAAAGACTCCTAGGAAATACTGCAGGAACTAATGTTAAGGGTTCTGAGGTCACTCTGAAGAGGAGCTGATTATAAGTGGTTGAAGTTGATGCCTTGGAATGAAAACGTTTATGAACCTTTAAGAGTCAGCAGTCAATAGCATTATGGACTCAATAGTAGCTCAGGCTCCATGTGTATGAAATAGGCTCCCTTATTTTGGGAGTAATATAGGCCAAACAAGGACTTGTTAAGATGCAGAGCCAAAATAAGAAGGCACAAAAGAAAAAAAAATGTTACAAGTGCATGCATTGAATATTGTATACATGCAAGAGAATGTGTCTGCCACATTGACCAGGATTAACTAAAAAAGGAGGTAGAAGGCATAGCTTTCTATTATAAAGAAGTACAGTAATGATAGAGGACTTGCATTAACATATGATTTTCATCTGAACCCTAGAATATCCTGCTGAACCAGTTGATTTGAAATATTCTTCCTGCCTTCAATCTAGCACTGACATCAAAGAAAAGGGCAACAACCTTTAGTGTAAAGAAGATGACATCCTGATAGAATGTCTTGGCTGCTCCTTGGATTCAAGTGCCTTTAGACACACAGTACAAGAATGCCATGAGCCCACCCTGGAAAGACACTTTGACCTACTGCAACATTGTTATGCAGTAAGGTTTTCCCTCCAGTTAGCAGAGAGTAAACGAGAGAAAGGAAACCTGAGAGGGGAAAAACATAATGAGAATTTTAGCTTCCTTTCCTCCAGGAAACTCCTCCTTAGCTCCCCATCAAAGAAACTGGAGCATAACTGGCTGCACAGTTTTGAGGTCTGTTAGATGGCCAAACACAGTACAAAGGAGACCAACATTTACACTAAGCTGTCAAGATAAAGGAGGGATAAGCTGAAAAAAAAAACAAAAAACACATTCTCCTGCTTTAGTCCTGTGGGGATGTCAGAGTAATAATAGGACCTATTAATAATTCAGCAGGTCTCTTGTGCTATTTAGTAGCTGACTACATCTAGCTAGTTTCCAAGGCTCATTCTCTTTCCCACGCAGGTCCTTGAGTATCAAGACTTTGCTTCAATTATCTCTATTCCAACATCATTAAAACAAGAGAAATCTTTCAGAGGAAACAAAATCTAAATCCAAGCATATTAGATCTTTGCAGTGAAAATTAGAGGAACAAAGTTTATTGTTGACTTACTGATCGCTAGTCTAAGTATATAGTTGTGTATATACACATGGCAGAATACAAGGTAAATACAAATGACCACCACAGTTTTGTTTTTAACTTAGCACAGAGGAAAGCTACAGGCTAGACAGACTGAAGACCTCCTGTTTATCCACTACATGGATATGGTACAGACAGTTACAGTGCCTCTTTTAGGGACAAGAAAGTTTATTCATTATCCCTGGATCAATCAATCCAGGCCTTTTTAATGATAATGACAAGAAGGGTGCCAGTTATGACTGAAGTGTGTGTGTGTTTGTGCTTTTTTTGTTTTGTTTTGTTTTAATTTTGCAACGTAGATACCAGTCCACTACAAACTGAACTGCAATCACCAAATCATTATACATACTGTATGACATGAGTCGGCTATCAAATGACGCCTTTTGGTTACTCTACACCTGGATGAGATTTAAACTCATGGCATGTAAGTAAAAATCTCCATACAGCCCATTCCCTACCTCTGAGCATTTATCCTACAAACCCCTTCACTCACATACCTTTACACCTATATTTCAAAAATTACATTGACCTCCCATATGATATTAAGTTGAAATTGAAGGTGATGGTTTTAATCTATAAAGCCATGTGGAAAGACCTAACTATGTTAGAGACAATCACTCTTCCTGTTACAGAGATTGAGTGAGGAATTTTGTTATTAATTAGAAATGTGCTCTGAAATATTTAGTGCAATGTCCCTGACTCTGCGCCCCATCAGAGTAATCAGAATCAATTTGTTTATTTTCAGAGTTTGTCATGAGGCACATCTTTTTGGTTGTTTGACTACGATTCATGAGTAAGGACAGGCCATAAATAGCACTGTTTATTTGGGGGATTTCAATTGTTACATTTTTATTTAAAGTGGTGATCAAAGTATTGAAATGGATTCTAAATATACAGTGTCAGAAGGCAAGCCAAGAGGTTTTGAACATGTGGCTTTCTCCAGAAAAGATCCTTTAAGGAAAAAGTTATAGAAGAGGGTTTCAATTGCTGGGTCATATTCTACTGATAGAGAGCCCTAAAATGAAAAACACATTTTCTTACTTTCTTGTACCACATTACCTGATACAGACACTGTACTTTTGTGACCGGGGATCCTAGTTACTACCACAGTATAAAAAACAAATAATAATCATATAAACCATCTTTATTTCTACAACTGCTTCTAAAAGCTTATTCTAAAAGAATAAAATAAATGAAGAACAATGGTTATGTAGAAGACATGATGAGTTCCATAGTGTGATGAGTCAGGCTCAGCGAACCCTCATAACAAAGAATCTAGCTACAATTATTAGCTTTTTCAAATCCCAGTTCTCAGTATAACATTATGTCCTATCAACCGTGAGAAGTGTGCACTTGTGATTATTACCACCTCTGAGCTATAGTTCTATGCCACTGGATTCTGGACAAGGGACACAGCTACAGGGTAAACAAATGAGCAACAAGCAGGGCCGGCTCCAGGCACCAGCATTTCAAGCAGGTGCTTGGGGCGGCAATCTGCAAGGGGCGGCGGTCCGTGTG
The DNA here is from genome assembly GCF_013100865.1 of Trachemys scripta elegans. Classification (NCBI taxonomy): domain Eukaryota; kingdom Metazoa; phylum Chordata; order Testudines; family Emydidae; genus Trachemys; species Trachemys scripta. The sequence continues at coordinate 76,921,836 of NC_048301.1, read as the reverse complement.
TTTTTGCCGCCCCAAGCAGCGTGCCAAATTGCCGCCGCAGACGGCAAGGGCAGTCCGTGTGCACGTGCATTTCCGTGGCTGCGGCAATTCGGCAGCAGCTTCTATGTTCAGCTGCCCGCAGCGGCAATTCGGCGGCAGCTTCTGTCTTCCAGCCCTGGCAACAAGTTTAGTGATGTATTTACATGCTCCTCAGGGAATTCTATGCCAAAAAATAAAAATTATGTGTACAATATTTTAAAATTCTGCAAATTTTTTGTCAAATAAAATGTGGCTCCAGCATGGTAGTGGTGAGTACAGGCTGCTGACTGCATTGAGGTGGGAGATCACCATGAAGCCCCCCACTTCACCCGGTACAGGGACTCAGCAATGAGGCTGCACCTGACCCTGACAGACTGGTCTTGCCCCAGAAACAGCCTGTAGCCCTGCCCCTCTGCACCAGGTGCACAAGATGTGGGTGGGCAGTCTCAGCCCAACAGGATCCAAGTATGGAGGGGTTTAGTTGGTGGAGGAGGATGCAGGTGTGGGGTGAGAGGTTTCTGTGTGGGGCAATCTGGGTGCAGGCAGCTCAGTGGGTCATCTGGATGCACAGGGGCTCATGGGGGGGTTCTGGGTGCAGAGGCAATGGGACTCTGCAGGGGATCCAGATGAAGGTGGTTGGGGCTCAGCAGTGGGGGTGTCTGGGTGCTGGGGGAATGGGGCTTGATGGGGTGAGGGTCCAGGTGCAGCTGGTTGGGGATCAGTGGGGTGGGAGTCTGGGTGTGGAAGGCTCGTCAGAAGGGTCCAAGGGTAGGTGGATAGGGTTTGTCAGGGTGGGGGTTTGATGGGCCTGCTTAACGGGGGAGCCTCAGCTGCTGCTGAGGGGACACTGCATGCTGGGCTCCCACTTCCCCCCATGATTCCCCTATCCTCTTTTCATCTCCATCCCCCTCCCCTCACTCCACATTCTCCTCCCCCTGCCCTATTCCACCACCTTCCTTCCCCACTGCCTCTTCCCCACCCCACCCCCTTCCCTCATTTCCTCTGCCCCCCTTTACCCAGCCCCACTGTGGGCACTCACTGTTGCACCAAAAACAGGAAGGTTCCCAGCACAGAAGGGGAACACAACTGGCTCTAGGACCCAGGAAGCAGCGTTCAGCTGTAGAGTCAGCAGAGCCCAGAAGCAGCCTCCTTCAGCTGGCCAGCTCTGCACTTGCAGAAATGGTGGGGGGGGGTTATTAGCATGTAACCCTATCTGCCCCACATGCCTCACCTCTGTTGCCTCCCAAAAAACTGTACCCATGGTCAGCCCCCTGCTTAGCTTCCCTTTGCTTCCCTGCTGTTTTATGCAGGGAAGCACAGGAATTCTGTGGTGTGGGGAGGTAGTCCCTGTGGGCAGAATCATGCAGAGTTCCCCCAGGAGTAATTTAGGCCATTCTTTACAGGAAATAAGAGGGGCTGTAATTATTCTGTCTCCAGCTGATTTTTCTTTGAGGGATGAATGAGATTCAGCTGATGTTGACTACTCTTTAGAGACTCAAGTTAAAAGGGAGGGTTATCAACAGGCTATTTAATGTGTGTACCCCACATAACACCTGCTAAATTCTTCTTGGCATAATTAACAGACATCTTCTGCAGTGATGTCCATGATTTAACAATAATATTCAGGCACTTTTGTGGAATCATCTTCACTCACCAGTTGAGCATCCAAATCTGCAGCCATTTCCAAGAGGGAACTAGGCACTGTGAAAATGAATGTCTGGGCAAATACTTCGGGGCCTACTGAGTAGGGCAATCTGATCAAACAGCACATTGCCATGTAATGTACATACTTAAGGAAATGAATCACACACATGCTGAAAGTTCTGCTAATGATGATTATCTCAAGGGATCTATTGTGGGAGACTGTGAAACCCATGTCTACTCTTTGCTGGATTAATTATCTCAGGCCCTTGCTTAACTCTGGTTCTCATGTCTAAGTGTTTGTTTTTTTTTTAAAAAGTGAGCTCCCTGCCACCTTCCCCAAGCTTGTATTGAAGAAAATGCACAATGCACCAAGAACAAGAGGATCCAGGACTACAGGGATGAAAAACAATCCTTATTGCCTACCAATCCTTCCCTCTTTTTGCCTTATAGATTCATAGATTATAGGACTGGAAGGGACCTCGAGAGGTCATAGAGTCCAGTCCCCTGCCCGCATGGCAGGACCAAATACTGTCTAGACCATCCCTGATAGACATTTATCTAACCTACTCTTAAATATCTCCAGAGACGGAGATTCCACAACCTCCCTAGGCAATTTGTTCCAGTGTTTAACCACCCTGACAGTTAGGAACTTTTTCCTAATGTCCAACCTAGACCTCCCTTGCTGCAGTTTAAACCCATTGTTTCTGGTTCTATCCTTAGAGGCTGAGGTGAACAAGTTCTCTCCCTCCTCCTTATGACACCCTTTTAGATACCTGAAAACTGCTATCATGTCCCCTCTCAGTCTTCTCTTTTCCAAACTAAACAAACCCAGTTCTTTCAGCCTTCCTTCATAGGTCAAGTTCTCAAGACCTTTAATCATTCTTGTTGCTCTTCTTTGGACCCTTTCCAATTTCTCCACATCTTTTTTAAAATGCGGCGCCCAGAACTGGACACAATACTCCAGCTGAGGCCTAACCAGAGCAGAGTAGAGCGGAAGAATGACTTCTCGTGTCTTGCTCACAACACACCTGTTAATACATCCCAGAATCATGTTTGCTTTTTTTGCAACAGCATCACACTGTTGACTCATATTTAGCTTGTGGTCCACTATAACCCCTAGATCCCTTTCTGCCGTACTCCTTCCTAGACAGTCTTTTCCCATTCTGTATGTGTGAAATTGATTTTTCCTTCCTAAGTGGAGCACTTTGCATTTGTCTTTGTTAAACTTTATCCTGTTTACCTCAGCCCATTTCTCCAATTTGTCCAGATCATTTTGAATTATGACCCTGTCCTCCAAAGTAGTTGCAATCCCTCCCAGTTTGGTATCATCCGCAAACTTAATAAGCGTACTTTCTATGCCAATATCTAAGTCGTTGATGAAGATATTGAACAGAGCCGGTCCCAAAACAGACCCCTGCGGTACCCCACTCGTTACGCCTTTCCAGCAGGATTGGGAACCATTAATAACAACTCTGAGTACGGTTATCCAGCCAGTTATGCACCCACCTTATAGTAGCCCCATCTAATTTGTATTTGCCTAGTTTATCGATAAGAATATCATGCGAGACCGTATCAAATGCCTTACTAAAGTCTAGGTATACCACATCCACCGCTTCACCCTTATCCACAAGGCTTGTTATCCTATCAAAGAAAGCTATCAGATTGGTTTGACATGATTTGTTCTTCACAAATCCATGCTGGCTGTTCCCTATCACCTTACCACCTTCCAAGTGTTTGCAGATGATTTCCTTAATTACTTGCTCCATTATCTTCCCTGGCACAGAAGTTAAACTAACTGGTCTGTAGTTACCTGGGTTGTTTTTATTTCCCTTTTTATAGATGGGCACTATATTTGCCCTTTTCCAGTCTTCTGGAATCTCTCCCGTCTCCCATGACTTTCCAAAGATAATAGCTAGAGGCTCAGATACCTCCTCTATTAGCTCCTTGAGTATTCTAGGATGCATTTCATCAGGCCCGGGTGACTTGCAGGCATCTAACTTTTCTAAGTGATTTTTAACTTGTTCTTTTTTTATTTTATCCGCTAAACCTACCCCCTTCCCATTAGCATTCACTATGTTAGGCATTCCTTCAGACTTCTCGGTGAAGACCGAAACAAAGAAGTCATTAAGCATCTCTGCCATTTCCAAGTTTCCTGTTACTGTTTCTCCCTCTTCACTAAGCAGTGGGCCTACCCTGTCTTTGGTCTTCCTCTTGCTTCTAATGTATTGATAAAAAGTCTTCTTGTTTCCCTTTATTCCCATAGCTAGTTTGAGCTCATTTTGTGCCTTTGCCTTTCTAATCTTGCCCCTGCATTCCTGTGTTGTTTGCCTATATTCATCCTTTGTAATCTGTCCTAGTTTCCATTTTTTATATGACTCCTTTTTATTTTTTAGATCGTGCAAGATCTCGTGGTTAAGCCAAGGTGGTCTTTTGCCACATTTTCTATCTTTCCTAACCAGCGGAATAGCTTGCTTTTGGGCCCTTAATAGTGTCCCTTTGAAAAACTGCCAACTCTCCTCAGTTGTTTTTCCCCTCAGTCTCGATTCCCATGGGACCTTACCTATCAGCTCTCTGAGCTTCCCAAAATCTGCCTTCCTGAAATCCATTGTCTCTATTTTGCTGTTCTCCCTTCTACCCTTCCTTAGAATTGCAAACTCTATGATTTCATGATCACTTTCACCCAGGTTGCCTTCTACTTTCACATTCTCAACAAGTTCCTCCCTATTTGTTAAAATCAAGTCTAGAACAGCTTCCCCCTAGTAGCTTTTTCAACCTTCTGAAATAAAAAGTTGTCTCCAATGCAGTCCAAGAATTTGTTGGATAGTCTGTGCCCCGCTGTTTTATTTTCCCAACATATATCCGGATAGTTGAAGTCCCCCATCACCACCAAATCTTGGGCTTTGGATGATTTTGTTAGTTGCTTGAAAAAAGCCTCATCCACCTCTTCCACCTGGTTAGGTGGCCTGTAGTAGACGCCTAGCATGACATCTCCCTTGTTTTTTGCCCCTTTAAGCCTAACCCAGAGACTCTCAACACTTCCGTCTCCTATGTCCATCTCTACCTCAGTCCAAGTGTGTACATTTTTAATATATAAGGCAACACCTCCTCCCTTTTTCCCCTGTCTATCCTTCCTGAGCAAGCTGTACCCATCCACACCAATATTCCAATCATGTGTATTATCCCACCAAGTTTCAGTGATGCCAACAATGTCAGTTGTATTTATTTATTAGCACTTCCAGTTCTTCCTGCTTATTCCCCATACTTCTCGCATTTGTATATAGGCATCTAAGATACTGGTTTGATCTTTCCTCCCAGTTTTGTCCTGACTCTCCTTTCTCTCTGCCAATATAGCCCACACTCCCTCTCGTTTCCGACCCATCTCCCCGGTCTCCATGTTCCCCACTTACCTGTGGGCTTTGCTCACCTGTCCCCGTCGAACCTAGTTTAAAGCCCTCCTCACTAGGTTAGCCAGTCTGTGTCCGAATAGGGTCTTTCCTCTCCTCGAAAGGTGAACGCCATCTCTGCCTAACAGTCCTTCCTCGAATAGCATCCCATGGTCTAGGAAGCCAAAGCCCTCCTGGCGACACCATCTTCGCAGCCAGGCATTCACCTCCATGATGCATCTGTCTCTGCCCGGGCCCCTACCTTTGACAGGAAGAATTGAAGAGAATACCACCTGCGCTCCAAACTCCTTTACCCGTACTCCCAGAGCCCTGTAGTCACTCTTGATCCGCTCAGTGTCACACCGCGCAGTATCATTTGTGCCCACATGGATGAGTAGCATGGGGGTAGTAGTCAGAGGGCTGGATAATCCTCGACAATGCCTCCGTAACGTCTCGGATACGGGCCCCCGGCAGACAGCATATCTCCCGAGATGAAATGTCAGGGCGACAGATGGGCGCCTCCGTCCCCCTCAGCAGAGAGTCTCCGACCACCACTACCCTACGTTTCCTATTCGCAGTGGTGGCAGCAGACTTTCCAGCCTTAGGGGTACGAGGCTTCTCCTCCTTTACTGTAGGGAGTGATTCCCTCCATCTTGACACTCCCCCTTCCCCACCCAAATAGTTCTGTTCCATATAGTGCGTCACTTAGACCCAGTTCACCCAAGACTATATCAGGATAGATGAATATGGGAAGAACCAATGTGCCTCTTCAAATTAATCAACTGTCTGTGGGGGAAGTGTTTTCATTCTTGGAAAGTTTCAGAGGAAACCCTGTCGTCCCCCATACTAGGCCATCATTAGGCCTCATACTAAACTACAGTAGTATCACTGTTTTCAACAGATTCATTCTTCAAGTAGCAGCTGCTGTGTTTAAATATTCATCAGAACTTTCTATGAGTTTCATCTGAAACTCCCCTTAGAAACCTTTTCTCTTTGAAATGGCAGTGCTCTTTCCTCAGACCTGTAATTGAAATAAATAGTGCAGAACTGTACTTGGGGTGTATTTTTTTTGTCTCTGCTGGCCAATTCATTTTATCTGTAAATTTAAAGCAGGACAGTGATGAATATTAATGGTACTATTAGTATGTAGAGGTGGCACTGATATTGATGCATGGATAAATGCATAGACTAAGGAGGGTGGGATTTTCCATCTCTCCTGTTATTTCCATTCTTTGAATACCCAATTATCCCCCCACCCCCACCTAGGGTGACCAGATGTCCCCATTTTATAAGGACAGTCCCGATATTTGGGGCTTTTTTTTTTTTATATGGAAGCCTATTAACCCCCACCCCCGTCTCGATTTTTCACACTTGCTATCTGGTCACCCCCCTCCCCCACCCCAGCCCCCACACACACTGTTTTGGATCTATGTCCCTATCTTTATAAGTGGCTCAGTATCTAGTATGTCTATACTATGACAATTCACTATAGCATGCTAGCTAATCCTTAGAGTACATAATCTTGACACCCTTCACTCTGTAGGCATGTATGACCAGAGGAGCAATGTGAGGTATTTGGGTTGTTTGGTGTGTACTTGTATAAAATCTACCACAAGAAACATTATATACAAGTTTGTTTTGTGCTGGTAATTCAGGGCATATTAGGTTATTAAATAGACTACCTAACTGGCATATTTTAGTTTAGCTGAGAGCACTTGCATTTTTAATTTGTTTTCAGGATTAAGGATACTGTTCCTGGTTGTGATTTAAAATTTGTACTATGTCCAGAGCAAAGATAGACAGATTTCATTTAAAGAAATAAAAATGGCATGTCTACCTGCCACCCCCATTCCTCAAATTACATCATGCAAGGTACACCATCTTCATTTTGTTAGTTCTGTATTAGTTGAATGCAGCATTTTTTTCAGAGGCATAGGAGATCTTTCCACATAATTATTATACCTTTCTCATTTAAATGCATGTGAAATAATTTTGCTGGGCAAGAAGAGTGGCATCTGATAGGGAGATTATTTACACTAACATTTCATTTATATACCCTTCTTATGACTATACAATAGAGATACCATTTGACTGCCTATGCATGTACTTAGAAGAATTCCAGATGTCCCCTTATCTTCTGTATATCAGTCTCTTAAGAGCTCCTAGCTGAGTGAGTACTATCTAGGCAGGTTCAGAGGATGATTTCCTTTTTTCAGTGTCTCCAAAGAATCCCTAACCATATGTAATTGGATATAAGCTATGGTGCTAACACAGAATTGTTTGATAAATGGATTATCAAGCATAGATTAGGAGTGTACTACTCTTATGAGTGGTGACTGGAAGAAGGACTCCTGGGTTCTGTTTTCATCTTTACTACTAACTCACTACAAAGCCACAGGGAAGATAGTTATCTATGCCTCAGTTTCCCCAATTTACAAACAGGATAAGCACTTTATCATTCTCTCACACGTTTTGACTAGAAGTTGTAAAACAGTCCAAGGTCGTTGCATGAAAGGTGGCAAACAAATGCAAAGTACAGTAACAGTAGTAAAGGCCAATATGTTCAAAGTGACCACTGCTTTTTGGGTGCTCAACATGGGACACCTAGGACTTGAACATCAGAGGAGCTCAGCATTCATAGTTCCCAGTGATTTCTTCTACAATTGAGTAGAACTCTGAAAACATGGACCAAGGTGGCTAAAGTTAGACACCAAAGTTAGTGGCTACTTTAGGCCAAATTGGTCAAACCTCTTTATCAGTAGTTAGATACACCCTTCTTTTTTATATTTTTTTCCCATTTCAAATTGTGATACCTGCCTGTTGGCTGAGAGAGATAATCTTTAATCAGATTAAAGTAGTCAATTACATCCCTTTAGGAAATGTCATGGAATTGACTTTAAATTTCTGCCATTTTTTATTGACACAAGATTGAAGCATAATTCTGTTCATCCTCATTTACCCAAATGTTGATTGTCATTTCTCAGAAACAGTCATTCTTGTTCAGTTTCCCAGGCTTTGTCAGAAATGACAAAAGGAAGCATGATGTCTCATTAAAACACATTACAAATGGCACTTTCCCCTAAATCTATAATTTATATTAACTTAAAAATAAGACAAGTAATGGCTTCCCATGGCTTTTCAAGCACCTTCCTATTTATACACAATCATAAGCAAGTCAGTGGTAGCATTTTTACAGCCATCCACAATGGAATAAATAAATGTCTTGACCCCTAGAAATAGAGCACAGACAACCATAGGACCCTATCCTGCAATATACTCGCCATGGGTGGACTCCTCTGCTCACATGGCTACTTCACTGCAGTCAGTGGGGATCTGCGCTGGTGTAACAGTCTCCCTTTAGAGATCCTTGTGCAGGATTGGGACATTAGGGACAAAATGAATAGATGTCTAAAGCAGTGGATTGCAGACCAAGAAATTTTACATTAAAGGGAGTTTAGCCATAGTTTTTTTTTTCCCCCTTCAACTAGCAGACAAGGATTCCCACAACAAACCACCCCATCACAATTATCTCCCTTGAGAGCAGTGACTTGGTTGGGAAATTATGACCCAACAAAACTCAAGCAAAGAAAGTAATTTTTTCTAACGTTTTTGTGATTTTTCCTCAATCCCTGACCTGTTTTCTAATCAGCTCAGTTTGACATTCAGCTAAAGGAATCATGATATGTAGAAATTAGTCATGCTCTACCCCTGCACACACTACCTACACTTATGCTGCATATATACTCCAAGTACATACACAGGCACTCACAGCATGTATACACACATCGCCAGCTTCACTACATAGGAAGAGTGGAGTGGTCATGAGAGCTTCAGACAGGCTATTGGATTACTGGAAGTGGTGAAAGTTGGAGCAGTTTTTCTACTCTGACTTGAGGAGTAAGAGTGCTGCGTGAGGAACATTCAATCTGGATTCCCTCTGAGGACTGCCCCAATCATATCAAGAAGCTGGTGTGGGAGAAACTACCAGCCCTGATCCCCACAGGCAGATTGTCTAATTTTTCTAGTTGCAGCTCCAACCCTCTTCACTTGGGTCATTGAAGCTTGTCCTGGGATGGTAAGCACTGGCACTCACTAGCACTTGGATGGTATTTCCTATTCTATGCACTCTGGCCTCCTGCCTGGTATTGGGAACCCCACACCTCAGGGCCATCTGCTGCTTCTTGCAATGTGTACTGCTGCAAAGAGTGTAATAACTGATAGTGCTTTGGTTCTCATCTCCTCTCATGACTCAGTGCACTGTGGGCAGCTTTTTTCTTCAGACTCTGCTGCTGCCATGAGTTACACAGAAGGGTTTACAGTGAAAAAACGACATCTTATGAGCCACCCAGTTGCCCATTGAAAGGATTGGCAAACTGGGCACTTGCCTGACAGCCCAATCCAGACCTCCCCTTCTTGGTCTCGCCTACTCAGCATTGCCACACTTTCAAAAATTACATGATAGGTTTCCCTCCCTCCTTCCCCCCCAAAGACTACGAGATTATCTTTAAAATCATGAGTTTTTAAAAATAAACTTCAGGTTCTTTTTTATTTTGTTTTGGTTTTGAGCCTTTAGGATACATTCACCTCACATTTTCAAGCTTTTCCTTGCAACCACAAGGACCAGAATCTTACGTCAACAAAACCCAACCCAACCCATGAGCTCTTATCTAAATCACTTGACTCCTGGAGTTGGGCCTTTAAGAAAAACTGCCAAATATCACAAAACTAGCAATAAAAACAAGAACTAGCAACACTACTTACTCATGTGTCTGTGTTCCTCCATCCAAGCCTTTTCATCCGCTTTCTCTTTTCATGTCAGATTTTTTATTACACTGTAGAAAAAGTCATGAGGTCCCCCCTTCCACCCTTATTAACCCAACTTCCTAAACTACTGAGCCAGATTTTTATAAGACAATCATTTTGTACATGTTTGTTGCATCCTGCTTCACTCAGATGCTGTGAGGAGTCCCACACACCTCAATCTTTCCCTTGGACCTTTTATCTACTCCCACTCTTCATCTGGGAGGGCAAATCATGGACTTGACCTGGGATCACTATCAATGCTTCACCACCAGTGGGGGAAGGATGGCTGTTACAAGACCTCCTTGTGTCCACAGGATCATTCTCCTGTCATCTATGAACAGATCTATTAAAGCTATTTATGTGCCTAAAGATGGGGACAGACATCTTCAAAAATCCCACTGGGCACCTAACTCTCATAGATTTTAATGGAATCTAGGTGTAGTGAGTTTTTCAAAAACACCAATATCTGTCTCTTGGGACAAATAAATAGCATTAAAAACCAGCCCCCTAGTACCAAACTTATTCCCGATGTAGTGTCCCTGTGCCTTGCATTCTGAAGGCCTCCTGCTATGTGACATGACAAGCTGACTATTTCTGGATACAAGATTCCTTGCTCTTTTTCTCCTACCCCCAAATTTTCCTCTCATTTGCACTGTAACACTTCCAAGTCACAACCCTGAAAGTGTCATATTTAATTTACCTAATGAACATATGATAAATTATGTCTTCATAGTCTGCCCTGTTGCTTGATGGAGCATTAACAGTCAGCTAGAATCACATCAGCTGCAATTTGTTTTCAAGGAAACGATAGTCCAGCCTCAGTTATTGAGGAAACTCACAACACTTTCATGAGCATGGCATCTCCAAGGCAGTGAGATGCATTTCTAACTTCTACTTTGAAAAGTCCTCCCATTAATTTGAATCAGCAGCTTTGCAGACACAAAGTACACAAGTTATTATGAAATAATATGGGGTAGTTCACGCTCTGTGTGTGGTATTTTCACAGGTAATAAATGAACCTGAAAAGGCATAAATATGTAAATTATGAAACAGTGATCACACTGCTGGTGTACTGCACCTTTCCATTTCTAAGGGTTCTGCATGCCTGCAGAGACAGGAACTGTTTTGATCATGAAGTTGCTGCAGTCTTTTACGGAGGAGACACACATGCACACTGCTCTCTTATGGAGATTTTGCTTTGCTTGTCTCGTTTTTGTTGTTTTCCTTAATATAAAATAAAATTGCTTGCGAGTAAAAATAGGTGGTTGTGATTTGTGTATGGAAACTATAATAAGCTAAGTACATGGAAAGTTCAGATGTTTAAGTGAACTGCTTCAGTCTAGAAATACAGAGTTGGAAATCACATGAAAACAGACCTTTCCATGTGAGATTTATGGTACTTTCTGCTCTGGACAGAACAAAATACTGTGAATATATTTTGTCCTGGTGTTACATTGCTTCCGGTCTCATTCCTCTCTGGTACCCGTAAGTGGAGAAGAGTGAGAAAAGGAAAAAATACTGAGGGGAAATTTAGCTAGTTTGACATTTTAGAGGTTGTATTCTAAAAATTGTCAAAGTCTTCTTACTTCTAACCACATCAGAATCAAGTCAATATACCTACAAGCCCTTATATAATTTGCCTCCACCTATGACGGTCCTCATTTTCTGCAACTTGCCCACTTGCTTCCTACACTCTTCCCAGTCACTTTTGCTTTACTCCTCTCTTCACCTCCTTTCCCCACTCAGTTCTGTGTGTGCTATTGCAACGCATTGGTCAGTGTGTGTTACACGTGTGTGCCCAATCCACAGAGGACTGCTTGTAGCAAGGTGGCCTGATCCTTTAAGAGCCAGAGGACTGGGGCTAGCCAGCCCTGGTCAGTTATAACACACAGATGGAAAGACAGTATGTGATTATAAAAGTTAGCAAGTGGTTCAGTTGGGACAGGGAGGGAACTGGACTGCAGATTGAAGACTCCAGTTTAATGAGCACTGGGACTAGTAGCTGAGTAGAAGACCCCAGCTTGAAGTTGTTGTTTTCTGTTTGTATTCAATTGGACAATCAGACTGGTGAGGAAAGCTGCCTTATCACTGTGCTATTCTTTCATAGTCCATAGGTACAAAACCTGACTATTGCTCAAACTGTAAAGACTAATATACTTCCAAGGTCTCCAGATCAATCTGGTGTTGGCTAATATCATGGCTGTCACATAAGTGGGGGCTTGCCTGATGTGGGCCTCACATCCCTGGGAAAAGAGTCCTCTGTCCAATGGAAATAAGTAAACCACTACTCAGCTTGCTTGTAGGGGTCCTTGTCAGTGCTTGATCCACAGAGAATGTGACTGTTAAAGCCTGGTGTTTAAAAACTGACAAGAGCTGTGCTTTTAGCTCTGAACATCCCTGTGTTGGCAACTATCACAGTACATACATGCTTTAAAAATAATTGATAGATACCGAGGCCAGAAGGGACCATTGTGATCATCTAGTCTGAAGTCCTGTAACACAGGTCATAGATCTTTCCCAGAATAATTCCTAGTGCATAGCTTTTGGGAAAAAAAATCCAGTCATGATTTAAAAATGGACAGTGATGGAGAATCCACCACGACCCTTGGTAAATTGTTCCAAATGGTTAATTACTCTCACTGTTAAAAATTTATTTCTTATTTCCAGTCTTAACATAGATACTAGAGGGAAGGATTTTTTTCTGGACCAGTTTCCTGGTCACTAGATCCATTGTAATTGATTAAAGAATTACACAGGGATGCCTCTTCCTCACATCAAATTGCAAAGAAAATTGTTTAAGCAAGGTATTACTCCATCTTCAGCATGTCCTTGAGATAGGAGAGTCAGAAATACTTCAAGCAAACTCCCAAGAAGATACAAGTAACTCAGGGACACATGGGGCAAAGTGTTTTCAGAATCATAGTGGCATGTTCCATAACAGCCAATCAGGACATCTGGCAATCAGGATCATGATTCACAAATGATTCTTATGGGTCAGAACATTTTATTCTTTTGAAGAGAAGACAGATGGACCATGCTGATCACTGAACAGGTTCCTCAAGTGAAAAAAAAAAAAAAAAAAGCCAAATATAGTACAGGAAGACAGTCTTGGATGAGTCTCAAAAAGGTGTCAGACCATCAAGGTCTAGAGCTGTCAGTTATATTTATACAATACCTTTTGCCTTGAAGGATCCCAAAGTACTTCATACTACAGCACCTTTAGTTTAACTAATATCTGGCTAGTGCTTTTTTAATCCTTGTGTGAGGACAAACACAAAGGGCCATCTGTTAAGCAGCAACTAGAGAGCCCTCTAGCCAAGCAGTTCTTAAGTGCCCTGCTGCAACATGTTCTGTTCATCTGTGGTAACTGTGGAGGACCAGGAACTCTATAACCACTCCACAATCCTTGCAGTCCTGTGAGGTAGGCTCTTGTAAGTATTATTACCTCACTTTAAAGAGAGAGAGAGACACCAAGGCTTCATCTTAAAAGTTTCCCCGCTATAGAAGTACAGTCTCTCTCAACCGACCACTAAAATACAGCTACCTTACAGACAAAATAATAATATTGTTTAACAATTCAGTGTCCCATACTCATCATTACTGACGCTACACAGGAATTAAGGGAGCTAGAATATAATTATCAGGATTAGAAATTGGTCTGGAGATGGGGCACCAATACTCTTGGAAAAAGTGCCATGGAGTTTCAATCTGTAGAGACTACACATGGTCACAAATGTGCCATCAATTACATTCCAACTCGGAGGGGAAAGTGACAGCGATTGCATCACCAGCAGCACTTCCTGCATCACCTGACGTTTCCTTGGAGGTATCCCATTCAAGACCAGCAACTCAGATGGCATGACAACTCTGTTACTACAGTACCTTCCTTTAATGTCAGTATTTTGTCTTTATGATATATGCCAAAACTAATAATTTGGTTATAATGAATTGTTTTTCAGTCTCCATTTGGTATCAGCTAGGAGGTGGAGTTGGACTAACTTTTTTTTAAAAGGCAAAGTTATAATCAAATGTTAACATACTACATCTTGCATGCATTACTTATTCAGGATCAGGTTCACATTCAAAGAACCTGACTAAAGATTCTGGGTTGCTGGCTGGGGAGCCCTTCTCCTCTGAGTACACTAAAGAGGGAAACCAAATTTCTAAACCCACCCTCATTTTGGCACTTCTCTTGTGTATGCATTTGGTGAGAAAGCTTCTCCATTACATAGATGGTCTGACTGTGGGTTTCTTAAATATTTGGTCCTACTTAATGCTTTGGTAACATTTAACGTTCTTCATTTCAATGTCCAAGTCCCATCCCAACTCTAACAAACTCAGAAGGTGCATGACAGCCACCTTCCAAACATCCTATTTACAGTGTGAATTCAATTAGCATACATCTAAGGAGTATCAATAGTCTACAGCTACCCACATATGTTCCTTTTGATTCCATGCTGTTTGTAGTCTAGAAAGAATCACGCCTGATTCACACCATGACACAATGATCTTTGGGAGTCTTTAAATCCTTAAACTGCCTCTCCACCCAGTAGGTCTTGTTCTCCATTGCCTTGCATTATGTGGAGTCATTTATAATTGGACACAAAAGATCTTGTTCTCCACTCTGTTATATCAGTTTTATATAAGTCTAACATTATTTTATAGTATTATACTAACATATGGAGTAAGTATGAGTGCAAAATAGGTGCAAATTCCTACTACTGGTGCAAGTGAGTAGAGAATTTTGGTTTAATAGCATTTTATACCTAGTCTGCACTCACCTTGCTATGTTTAGATGACAACACAGTGAAGTAGACAGATTTAGGCCCAGAATAACCATTTCAGATAGAAAGAAAGATTGATCTAGTGGTTATGGCAGAAGTCTGGGAGTGAGTCCTATTCCTCGTTCTACCACAAATTCAGGGTGATGACTTTAACAGCTTATGAAGCCTCTCCATGACTAAGTTTTCCTATACGTAAAATGGAGATACCATCTACTTTGCAGGGATATTTTGAGTCTTAATTAAGCATTTCGAAATCATTGCAGAAAAGATACCAAATATGTGCAATGTTGACCGATAGGCCAGATCTGTAGTAAGCATAAAGCCTACTGGTGAACCAAACTCCCGAGATTTTTAAGAAGGCTGTTGCTGGCTGTAGTATGTGGAAATGCTAAATTGTGAAAACTTTAGTCCAGTACGCTGTTTGAGTTACAAAATGATTTTGCAAGGAATGTACTAATCACAAAAACAGAAAGGCACAAATACACTAACAGTAAAGGTTATGATTAAACAGATGTGTGATCACGAACTTGGAAATTTATGAAATGTACCATGCAAACATATTTTTATTCTGATGATAGCAAAGAGGAAGTTGTAAATTGTAAACAAGTTAGCTGTAAGTAGTCCAAGAAATATGCAAACAGATGAACTAGACAAAACTGAGATCAGTCTGTCATCTTTGTCATTGTCTGCAAGTTTTGGTTCCACAGACTTGCTAACGTATATACACCTTTCTGTTATGTGCTGTACTAATAATTGATGAACAAATATTCACATGTAGGTATTGGAGGTCTCCTCAATTAGTAAACAAGATTAAACCTGAATTGGTAACAAATTGGCACCCTGAGTGGGCCTCATATCTACTATTGACTGAAACGTGACAGAGCAGGATTGCAATCTACCTATTGGGAAAAAAGCTAACAGTGTAGAGATCTGGACTCTGGCTGGGCCAGTTCAGATGTATAAAGCACCACAGAGCCCTTGCAGCATGGAGCCTTTGGGGTGGGGAAAGAGCTGGAAAATAATGTTAAAAAAGAAAATCTTGAATAAAAAATGCAAGAACAGAGAAAAATACTACTGAATAAGGAATATAAGAAAAAAGTAAATTGAAATGCTAATTAGACTAAATACCATAAAGAATAAAATACTAGCTAATAGGAGTAATACTAATAAATAAATAATAAACAGTATTGAATTGTTTGTAAATATACAGTTGAACAATGAAGGGGTTCAATTGTGCTGGTCAGGGTCCAAGACTCTGACCTGTGGAGTCATGTGTTTATTGTTTGCATCCAAAGTAGGAAAAAAGTCGAAGACCAAGATAAAAAGGTATGACTTGGTTTATTGTTGGTTTATTGCCTGTAAAGCCTTAGATTATATAGTTACAGATATGGAAAAGGCTCTCAAGAAAGTAAAGGAGAACCTTGAAAGGGAGAAAGGACAGAATGTGGAATTATTACAGTTTGAAAATGCAAGTGGGTTAAATGCATCTCTAGCACATAGCTTAAAAGAAATGAAGAAAATAGTAAAGAAAATAAAGGAACCAGATCCGATACAGCAAAAAGAACAGACAGATTGACCTGGCAGAAGCAAGCAGAAGAGTACAAAGGTGCTTACCTGGTAGCTAGGGAGGAGTTGAACAAGGCAAATCACTGCATACACCATGTAGAAAGGAACAGGAGATTATAAAAGAGGAGTCTCATGCATTCAAGGGACAGATGGTGGCACTGAAGCTTGAAAATACATGGCCTTCCATGCCTCCTTACCCAAATTCCCCTTGTGGGAATGACAAGGAACATGCCTATGAATGGCATGAACCCTGGTTAGATAATAAAGAGCCAAACATAGAAGAGGAAAGGGAGATTAAAATTCCTGTAGCTTCATTAAATAGGAGACAAAGGGCAGCAATAAGTGAGGCAGAGAAAAAGAGAAGGGAACTACATGCCAGGAGGGGTACTGAAAATCCAGGAGAGGATGATAGGAATCGTCCTGACTTGGATGATGAGGCCTCCCCTCCAAAAAAAAGAACAAACAAAAAAAAAAAAACCCTGACTCTGCCCCAGATAAGGAACAAGAAAAGGGAGATACACTTTCATCCACTGATATAAAGAAGTTGGGTTTTAGTACCGAAAAAGGTGAGGATAATAAAAAGGGTGATCTAGAGGCAATGCACAGGACTAGGACTGCACAACAGGCACCGCTTTGAGATCTCAAATAAACTTTGATTGCTTCTCCACCCTGGTGTGTTCATTGGCGCGAAGCATACCGGGCAACGGACCCCGCTGTTGCTTTCCTTGGGCACTCTGTGCCAGCAACAAGAACATAACTTATGTCACAATAGCTTGGTTCATGCTATATCAGGGCTAAATGAAGCTCATCCATGTATAACATTAGAGTTATGAGAAATAAAAAGGTTGATAATATCTATTATGCCAATCAACTTACTCTGTTCAAAAGACAACGTTCATATACAGAAATCGTGTGGTGGCTTCTGCTTAGGAGCAGCGTACTCTGGTGCTGCCCAGGACCAGGCATTTTCCCACTAATTGATTAAAAACAGTAGAACACCATGAGGGAGAAACAGTGAATGGACAGATAAAGCAATTAAAGAAACCAAATGTATTATAATGGTGTGGGGTAATTCACGGCCATGAAAAATGCATCATGGACACCACCTCCTCCCTCCGCCCCTCGTGAAAACTGGTCTTTTGTGTACTTCTACAAAATACTATAAAATGTCCTATACTATAGGGTAAAATTATACAAAGGTACACAGGTTCTCTCAAACTGGGGGTCTCAACCCAAAAGAGGGTTGCAAGACTACTGTAGAGGGACTACAGTATTGCCATCTTGTGCTGCTGCTGGCTGCAGTGCTGCTTTTAGAGCTGGACACCTAGCCAGCAGCTGCTGCTCTCTGGCACCCAGCTCTGAAGGAAGCACAAAAGTAAAGGTGGCAATACCATGCCCCCTCCCCGACAATTGTCTTGCAACCCACTTTTGGTTCAGGACCCTCAGTTTAAGAAATCCTGAGTCTTAAAGGCTTTACAAGTTTATATTTTGCCATTTTAAAATACATATTCATGTTTGTTACAACACTGTGAAATTTAAGATTTAAATATCTGAAAACAGTTGTGTCTAATCACAAGCCTATGGTTCTGGTCTTAGATATATTAAGTCTGGTGTTCTTTTTGCTAGCTTCATTCCATCAGTTTCTGTACTATTTCATTTCTTCTTGGATTTGAAAGGATTGGCACAGACTTCAACACATAGAAGTGAAAGTTCACTTTGACACCTATTTATAACTGTTACGGTGGAGGTTGTCCCCCTCACAGCCTGCTTTTATTGCTTACTACTGGGACTGGTTTTTGATCAGGTGACTAACTGCCAGTCTATCTGTCAATCTCCAGCTGATCAGCTACCTTCAACTCTGCACTATTTTAGAAAAACCATACCCAACTTCTAAACCATCATTGTCTGACTTATACTAGATTCTCAGCTCTTGCTCTCTACTTACTGCAGACATTTTTAATACACCAATTACTATAGTATCTAGACACCAATACTAGATACATCGGATAGTAAATACAACAGTATATTTTCCCATTAAACATTACTGTAGTGTTATTTTTAATCTTACTTTGCCTGTTTGTATTCTAATCATTATATATATATATATATATATATATATATATATATATATATATATAT